>NC_056445.1:22241602-22533200 GCF_018296145.1 Oncorhynchus tshawytscha
CCAAAGAAAAATAATTATTGCTGCCAAGCGGCATTCAGCGTTGGTTTCCACCTCACTCACTATCTTAGCAACAATGAGTACTTGGGTTCATATACCTGTTATTACAAATGTCAACAAACTAAACAAAAGTCTTGGCACATGGACTCACCGACTCTGATGACTAAACTCTTATGGATGAATCCTCAGGTTGGGTGAGCTCTGTGCTCTGGCTGCAGTAGTGGGCCTTTAAAAACAAGCAACAATGGCATATGCAATGTTCTTCCTTCAGCAAATCCACAGAGTACGTACATGTACATGGAAAAGTCAATGGAGTGGAATTAGTTGCGAGGAGTTCCTCCAAAGGAACCGTAGTAGCTACAGTAAAACATGGGTTTTCCATCATGGCTCACATCAACACCATCATCCCAGACACCCTGGACCAACTCCAATTCGCATACAGCCCCAACAGATCTACAGATGACACAATCTTTACTGCACTCCACACTGCCCTTTCCCACCTGGACAAGAGGAACACCTATGTGAGAATGCTGTTCATTGACTACAGCTCATTGTTCAACACCATAGTGCCCTACAAGCTTGTCACTTAGCTAAGGACCCTGGGACTGAACACCTCCCTCTGAAACTGGATCCCGGACTCCCTGAAGGGCAGCCGCCATGTGGTGAGGATAGGCAACAACACATCCGCTACGCTGAACCTAAACATGGAGGCCGCTCAGGGTTGTTCTTAGTTCCCTCCTGTACTCTCTGTTCACCAAAAACTTTCTGGCCGCACACGACTCCAACACCATCATTAAGTTTGCAGACGACACAATGGTGGTAGGCCTGATCACCGACTTGATGAGACAGCCTATAGGGAGGAGGTCAGAGACCTGGCAGTGTGGTGCCAGGACAACAACCTCCCCCTCAACTTCAGCAAGACAAAGGAGATGATCGTGGACTACAGGAAACGGAGGGCCCAGCACACCGGGTTCACATTGACGGGCTATAGTGGGGCGGGTCGAGAACTTCAAATTCCTTGGTGTCCACGTCACTAAGGATCGATCATGGTCCACATTCATGAAGAGGGCACGACAACGCCTCTTCCCTCTCAAGAGGCTGAAAAGATTTGTCATGGTTCCGCAGATCCTCAATATGTTCTACAGCTGCATCCCCAAGCCATAAGAATGCTAAATAGTTAGTTATATAGTTAGCCAAATAGCTATCTTTAAATATATTGACCCTTTTGCAATAACTTTGACTCATTACATAAGCTGCTGCTAAAGTTTATTATCTGTCACTTATTTCTAGTTATACTATATGTACATATCTACCTCAAATTACCTCGTACCCCTGTACATCCACTTGGTACTGGTGCCCTGTGTATATAGCCCAAGTTAGTTACTCACTGTGCATTTATTATTATTAAGTGTTTTACTTTACAATTATTTCTCTAATTTTCTTTCTCTCTGCATTGTTGCTGATTGGCCTGTAAGTAAGCATTTCACTGTTAGTTTACAAAGGATGTGGTGAATAAAAATGTATTTAGTTTATGCTGCTAACCCTTCCGATGCTTATGGTCTCCCAAGTTGTCCCTCTTTAAACACTTGACCAAATACTCCGTCCCTACATCAAAGTGGCCAAATACTCCTTCCCTAAATCAAACTGCCCACCATCTTTCCCACCTGGCTCTCCTTCTTCCTGTGTAACACTTTTTATCGCCCATGCCAAAGAAAACAAAAACGTCAATCAAGCCCGATTGATTGCACCTGCTGCTCATTCCTGGAACAGAGTGATTAAAGTTAGTAAGGAGCTAGGTTTCCATCCAATACATTTCCCACCAAACTGAATTGTTGTGGATAAAAATCAGTGTGTGATGATGAAGTGCACAGAAAATGTACTTTTTCCTCTTAGGTTTTCATGTACCAAATAAAAATCTAATGTCCAATGTATTCTATCACCTTTGGGTTCCCGAGTAGCGCAGCGGTCTAAGGCACTGCATCTCAGTGCTAGAGGCGTCACTACAGACCCTGGTTTGTTTCCAGGCTGTTTCACAACCGGCTGTGATTGGGAGTCCCATAGGTTAGCGCACAATTGGCCCAGCGTCGTTAGTTTGGCCGGGCTGTCATTGTAAATAACAATTTGTTCTTAACTGACTTGCCTAGTTAAATAAAATACAAATAAAATACAAAAAAAACAACTTTACATGGGTGAATTATCATAGTGAAACATATGGAAGATTTTGAAAACACAGACAGAGAAATACTGGCAGATTATGATAAACACCTGACTGCATGTGTACAAACCCCTAAGGTAGATGCTGGGCTAAGTGCCTGTGTGTGTGCACTTCTGTGCGTGTGTATTTGTATGTGTTAGTGTTCGTAATACATTGGGTCTGGTAAGTAGTGTCTTCTGCAGGTCACGGCTGTAAGGGGATGTGCTACTGGGTTATTGGTATTTCATACATCCCCTCATCCCCTGCAGGTCAGGGGTCACCAAGGCAATGACATTAGAGGTGTAACTTTAGCCCACCCTTCAAAGTTCCCACCTAACTTTATTTACGACCTATGGGGTGACAGTGAGAGGAGAGACTGTGACATATGTACAATGCACTTGACATGGGACAGGACTTATTTGTGGAGGAACGTAGCTGTTTTTCTGGTTGATTTGTGATGTTTTATTGGTGCTTCCCATTACTGTTTTTTTTGTATTTTAATGTGTGTGTATAATGTGTATATTTATGTTGTATTATACAGGGCACATCTTCCCTGTTAAAATAAAGGTACAAATAATAGTTTTAAAAAAACATTCAGCGAGAAGGAGATCGGAAAGTAAACAAGTAAATGAACAGGTTAGTTTAGCAGGAGATTGTGAAACCGTTGTAGACAAATATATTAAAGAGTTGTTATGATTTGTCTGCATTAGCAAATTTAGCCAGATCTATCATTTTATATTTATTCACTTAGATTTCTTACATGCCTCCTCTGAAAGCTTTCACGTTTGACATTTGACCATAATCTCTAAATGACATTCAGTTACATGTGTGAGAAAGGTCAGACATGATTGGCTATGAAACTATTAAGCAGCATTTCAAAATGTTTGACTGAGAGAGATGCAGCACACACTATATTATTGTTGATTTATTAAATATGGAACTAATTTCATAATTTGTTTTTTTGCATCAATTTTTAACAGTACCATGTGTTCTTTCAGAATGAATGAATTTGTACGGTCGGTGGACCTGTAAAAGTGAGGGGAATAAGACTCTTGTTGTGACACTATTTCCTAGAACAGGACTGGTGCCATAACATTTAATATAAACAGAAATGGATTCCATGGACAAGTCAATAAATAGAATGTGGTACCTTTGACCCAGTTTCTTGTGTGGGGAAGGTGAAAAGTGGTGCACTATTGACCTAATTGCCACTTTCACAGGGACAAGCGCCGACAGATTTACCCTTACAAATGGTCTCTTTCAACGTATTGGATGCACGCAGCAGGTCACGGTTTGGACAGGATGAGAGGAGCTTTCCACATCATCAACCATGTTATTAGACTACATTATTATCTATCCGCTGTTACAAGGGTTGTAGACACACTTAAGTGTGTGTGTGTGTGAGATGGAACAGGCTGCTGTGTCGCTCCAGGCAACCAGTGAGTGGTTCTTTCTCTCCCTGTAGCAGGGACAGAGGAAGACAGTCATACATCTAATCTGTTTGTGCAAACAGCCTGCGAGGAGGGCTCTTTATCAGCAACATTAGGGCCGACAGCTGGGGCCCTGACATTCAAGGACGTGCACCATTTCACTGTCGCCACGGGAGTGCTGAAATCATTTATGACATATGATAAAAATACAAGACCATGTTAGAAACCAACACACATCAGTTGTGTGTTTGTGCTTTCTGTTGCTCAAAGTGCCTATGCATTATTCTGGCAAAGCTCTCACTGGGGTTGGGAAATGCCTGAGGGACCATCACTGTGATTCAGGTGTGCTAGAGCTTTTTCACCCTCACATTGAAGTTCTGGATCCTGACAAAATAGTTTTTACCTGTGAGCCTTGATCTTGGGGTATACAAATTTGACCAGTATCAAACCTAAGTTGTCTGTGGTAGCCCACCAAGCTAAAGCCTTCAAATTAGCTCTAGGAGCTGACATGGGTTTTCAGGTATCAGGCATGGTTGATTGTTAGGCAAGCAAAATTCAAGGAACCACACAAAGCAGGGGGTCTCTTCAATTAAAATCTGAAAGTCTATATTTGAGAACTCCTATTGGTGTTCAATAACATTTAATAAGTCTGGGTATAACATTATGAGACATTGTGTTTGATGTCTGAATCGTGGCTGAGACAGACTGGAGAGGCAGACAGAGTAGTCCTGCGTGAAAAAGTATTAGAAAATGAGTTTGAATGGATTGATTAAAAAGACTAGAGAGGGATACACATTTGAAGAAAAAAACCCCAGAAGGGTCAAGGAAGACTGGTCACCAGTCTGAACGAAATGGATGAAAATTAAAATGAAGTTTTACATCCCCATCAGACAGTAGCCTGGACATAGAAATATAATCTATTCATTCATTCTATTTGACATAGCTGCCAAAATACAGGATATGAGGCCATGGCTGATATGATCGCAGATTCCCAGGATAGCCTTACGCAACTCAAAGCCGGTGTCAGGGATAATCCTCTTAGAGGAGAAAACTTGCCTTAATAGGAAACAAACACGCCATGTTTCCCCTCTCCTGTTTTTAATCATCAAAATGGAAAGTTTACGTGTGGATGTGCACCCTGCGCTAACTCCTCCACCACACCACAGTAACCAACCTGAAGGACATGGCACTGGACTACATAGAACTTGCAGCCTCCAATTTGTAGTGATGTGCATCATGTACAAGCATTTTGTTTTTACATCTGCACTGCAGATTACAAGCATTTTGCAAGGGTCAGGAGGATTAAGCATTTTGAATATAGAAAATGGAATAATATGGAAAAGTTGTAAAGCTAAAAACAATGTAGAAAGACACCCTTCTGGAAATGGTGGTTATTAGATGATTAGTACATCCATGTATTATTAAGGAAGCTACATCTCAATGACTCAGATGCTGATGTGATTTCCAACAGCTTCCATCTCCACATGTATCAGTTCCAGTCAAGATCAGACCGTTAGACTAAGAAGGGATACTCTATGTAACCTCAGAATGGCTTTATAATGCTCACACAATATGACCATAGACAACATACTGTAAAAGTGGTTTTCATATAACATACAGAATGGTTTGGAACTTCCCAGTGGCATTACAAAGCCATTTTCTCAGGCTTCCAGGGTCAAGAGAGTTGCAAGATGGTTGTGATTCCGTTGTCAAGACAATCAACTTCCAACCAAAATGCTGTCTCTCTTCAATGACATTCAGCCAAGAAATTTCCCCCCAACATTTGTGTATTTTGTGCTCAAATAGGAACATGCAATTTCTGCTTGAATCCAGCCCTGTGGTTGCTGCTGAAAAGCCCTTTCAGTGTGCTCTGGTTGCCAGCACGACCTTGACTGGCCACTTCAGCCATCTTCTTGTTTTGTCTTATTAGACCCCTGAACCTCAATCATGAATAAATGACATCTTATCCTCAATTATCCTCAGTTAAATTACATCTTATCCTCAATGTAAGTGTTACCTATCACAGAAAGGGATAACAAGCTAGTTCACCTTGATAGGCTGTTGTATTTGTTTATTCCATGTGTAACTCTGTGTGTTGTTGTATGTGTCGAATTGCTACGCTTTATCTTGGCCAGGTCGCAGTTGCAAATTAGAATTTGTTCTCAACTAGCCTACCTGGTTAAATAAAGGTGGGAAAAAAAATAAACAAAAATTATTATAATTGTAGCGCCAGAAGTCTGACAATTCCTATGGATATGAAAGAAAGTGGTCGATATTGAGGCGGTGCTTGGGGAACCAACAGTTGCCCTTGGCAAAATGTGTATTAATATTATATAAATGTACAGGAGAAAGCTGCCAAGCTTGAAGTATTTGACAGATATTTTATACCAATAATGGTGTAAACCAAACAAGAATTCCACCAGGAGCACAAAAACACTCTACAATGTCACCGTCATCATTGTATTTCTCCTAAAATAAACATAAATGAAGATACTTCTCAGCTTCAAAGTATCAAAACATGACTGTGTTTATCTTTGGACACCTGACAAAAAAATGTGAGAACTAACTGTACACCTATTCCCTTCTCTCTCTCTCATTGTTTTGAGGCCTGTGGCTGCATCAGAAGATAGGTGTATTGGCGCCCCTTGGTGGCCAAGTAGGGAACTGTAGAGGGGAATCAGGTGTTACCACACTAGACACTAGAGGCAGACAGTGGCTGCAGTTACAGTTACTTGGTGGGCAGCCTCTAAACGAGCTGGAGGAGACATCAGTGTTAGTGATGCATACTGTGTTCTGACAACCTGACCTACCCGCTAAGGATGTGCTAACCTCCATGGAGATTCTCATAGTGGCACATTCTGTCAGATGGAAACATGTTGAGATGGTTTTAAAATGACATCAAAGTGCACATGGGACAATTACAAAACCGGTTTGTAGTAAATATGAATTTTTATTAGTCTTGTTGTTAGTATCCATTGTAAAGGAAGGCATTGGATGTTTGAGCAGTCTGTGTCCACTAACACAGATCTGATGGAACATCGTTTCAAAATAACATCTTATTGCAGCACACAATGTAAGCAGAGAACATGGCTGAAGGTTCACAACCTTGTGAAAGCAATTGATCATGATTTCTCATGAGTTTTGTCCTCAAAACAAAAAGGCTAGGATTGTAAACAGGGTTTGTCATTCAACCGCAAGGATGACAGAATATTTTTTAAAGTTGTGACAATAGAACTGCAAAAGATTGTTTTTGTGTTTCTTTGAAATCTACATTCAGGTTTTGAAGAAATGTATAGTTGTGAGTCCAAAGTAGAAGGAGCAATCTGGAAAAAAGTAGTAAACCCATTGTCAAATGTTCCAATGTATGTCCTCTTTTTCCCCCTCACCCACTGGCCTCTCGGATTCAGAATGACGTACAGTACGTTTGAACACCATGGCGAGGAGCATGCTGACGGTCCTCTTGGGGGCGCTCACCTGGTCCAGTGGGAGACGCAGACAGGCAGGACAGTCCCTGGCGTGCATGCAGCCAGTTCTCTGTCATTCCCACTCACAACACCACCGAGCAAAAATGGACACCAGTATGACCTGTGGAGTCATAGAGAGAGTGTCAGTAGATAATCACAACAGTAGTGGAACCTCTAGACAACAGGAACAAAAGGGACATGACTTATTTCACTTCCTTGCCCAACCTGGTCCCTTGTCGTCCCGTGCTTCAATTGGCAAATCTTACTTCGATAGCTGATGTGTGTTGAGCATAAAATGACAGCTGTGCTTCACCCAGATGAGTGGTGCAAGACATTGGTCATGCAGGCGAGTTATCCTTCCTTTATATAAATGTAATTCCTATGCGCCACACTCTGCAGCCAGCAAACTGTTATAGATTGTCTGTCTGTATTCCGTGCTGGTCCCTTCAGTGCAGTGTAGTTATTTATCACCTGCTTGTGCATTTAGGGCAATGCGTTATGATGGGCCCTGTAATTCTTCTTCTTCTCGTTCTTCTCTTTCTGCAGTCTCTCTAGCTCGGCCTCGTACATCATCTCCTGGATCAGGTACTTCTCCCGCCGCATGCGGTCACGCAGGTCCTTGGGCAGGTCTGGGATCAGGTAGGCGATCAGGTTCTTGATGGTGAAAACCATGTGCTACAAAAGAACACAACACCAAAGGTACAGTAATTACAGAAACATCTCGGCTGAATATTGTGTTACGGTTTTGTTGAATGGAATGACTTGTACAAACTAACCTCGAAGACTATGATGAAGGCCAGCCGTGCGGCCAGGACATGCCAGAACTGCAGCGTGTAGGAGTATGGTTCACCGGGCGAGTCCGGGCGCTCTCTGTAGTCACGGTACCTGGGGGGTCAAACACAGGGTCGAAAGGTCAAAGGCTATAACTTTTGTGTTCAAACAAGCACAAGCATACCAAGACACTCTTTGGTCACCAAACCTACCTGCAGTACTTCACTGCTTCTCCAAACATATCCGATCCATCTGTCCTGGGCACCGAAGTGTTCTCAAAATCAGACACTCTGAACATCGATAGACTGGCGTTTACATATCCCATCATGCACCTGGAAACAATAAACAGGAATTAATCAAATCTCAGTGCTTTGACATTGTGATGCAGGACAATGCCGCTGCCCTCTATTACTAGCCATAATAATGTCAAAAGTAGACACTTTGCCTGTGTGGTCACTGTGGTCAGGCTCGCTCACCTCTCCCCGGCCCGGCCCTGCCCGGCACACGGGCCGTACTTGTATGCGTAGACAAGGCGTGGGATGAAGTCGGAGGTGACGGCGATGACAAAGGCGTTGGTGATGACGGACAAGATACCGATGCCCTCCAGGATGCCGTACCAGATCCCTGGAGAGAAAATAAAACGATGTTCTTGCTCCGATGCAAATGATTTATTACAGTTCACCAGCAAGCAGCCTGTCAGGACTTCTTCAAAGAATACTTATAAAGGGTTATGAAAATGCTTCCAAAAGTATAAAGTATAATAGACTGGTCGGCTAAAATGGTCTGTCTGTGCTGAAACTAATGAAATAGGGTTCCATTGAGTGAAAATAGTTGAGGCACGATTGTTGGCGTAAAACAATGACGTCTATATGGCATGTTTTGCGTTCCTTTGAAAATGGCCCTACAGTAGGGGATTGTCAGACTGGAAGATGAGCCTAACCTATGTCTTTGGCTTGAGAGGGCAGGGGTCTCCGCCACTGGGTGACAAACTTGTAGGCGTCCAGGCGGATCTCGATGATGTTGTTGAGGAGGGCCAGGAGCGGGGCCAGGGGGAAAGCTGCCACAAATATGGTGGTGAAGCCAAACTGTAAGACTGAAACACACAGACACAGAGAGTAAAGCGTCGCCAGTAGTCCATTTCAAAACCCCATTCAAAAACCCCATTACATTTTGTACAGATGGCCACCCCAAAGCCATATTCACTCAGAAAGGGCAATATGATTTGAGGTTATACCATTCAATGTCACAATTGTTACTGTATGTCAGTGCGTGTGGGCATTGCACAGGACAAAGTTAGCCATTAGATTTTGTGCTTCGTGAAGAGCCTCGCCAAGGAAGTCACAGATGGTAGTACATTGAGCGTAATTACAAATGAGCATTCAAAAAGCCTACAGAGACACCACATAATGGAGCTATGCAGCATGATGGGCTAAAATAAACAGTGACACATGCATGTGGACATAGCAGCATGCTGTGTGAAACCACGGAATCCTAGCCTAAGCTTTGCACTGATCTGTCATTGTCATAAATGTCACGGTCATCTGCCATTGTCATACATAAATCTGTCTACACCAAACACATGTAGGATAAATGCTTCAAGTAACCATTGTGTGATTAATACATGGCATGTGCCTGCTTTATGTACCTCACATAATCATACTTAAAGGACAACTCCACCCCAAAAACTATCTTTTGGTATTTGTTAAATTAGTCCATTGTTGACATAGTTCCAAACGGTTTTGCTTGTCAGCACTCAAGTTTTCAAGATATGTAACTTTCAACTTTCACATTACTGGTAAATAAATGTAAACATGATATATACAGTACATGGTATGTATAGAATGGTTTAAGCAAACACAGTATGAATGCTAGTTTATGGTTGACCTTCAACCTCCAGCTCCCCAGGGGGGCAAAGAGGATAAATCAGTCATGTAGATCAACTTCTTCTGGAATGTAACAACAGCAGTTTAGAGTCCTTACTGTCTAAACAAGTTCAGTTGTTTATTTAACAGTTCTTAAATATTAGACTATATTAGAGGATTATAAAGTAGTGAAATATTGAAATTGACGTTTCAATAATGATCTCTCCTAGTTAGTGAAGTTGGCAGAGGCTGCATGCTGTTTTGAAGGATGTCATTCCTGTAAAGGTGAAGAGCTTACAGATTGATGTGGACATTTCACATGGATAATTGCATAGCATTATACTTCAGTTAACTATGAGATAACTTTTCAATAATGACATCATACAAGGGTAATAACCGCTCATTCTTACACCAGTCTTTACTTGGTAAATTACATTCTCAAGTCATTTGTAATACTGGTATATATTGTTAGAAATTATGTATTCTTATGACAGGTGTTTTCAGCCTTATGTGGGCCCTGTGACGTTTAATCTATGAACTGGCCACTTATTCAAGTAGGCTGTATTTCAGTCTGGAATCTCTCAGACAGAAAGGTCATTTCTACCACCCAGAAACTATCTAGGTTAATCAACACCCTCTGAGGTGATCTATAGTCATCAATAGACTGTTGTCAGGTGTGTTATTGTCTTGGCAGCCTGGAGAAAAAGTTGCCACTAACACCAGCACTTTGCCTGCCCACTGCAGAACCACCCACAGCCCCTCATAGGACACTGTTTTGCCCAGTGGAAATCTTTTTTTCTATAGAAGTAATTAGGTCCTAAGCTAATATTCATGGCCTTTCTCCTCTCCATGTGCAGTTTGCCTGGCAAAGCAGAATATGATGGCAAGGAGCGCAATAAACATATTTGGCACATGCATTCATGACCTAACTAGTAAACAACATTTTGTTCTACAGTACCTTTCATGTTCACTGCAAGCAATCAGGCAATCAGGGAAAAATGACAACGGAGTTGGTGTCCCACATCTGACCAATAGGTTCTCTCAACTTATTAACAATTTACATTACACTACTCTTATTACTGTTTAATTACTTTTGTAAGCAGTGCAAAAATAATTGTAATTAGTCATTGCTATACTGTACTTACTGTTAGCGTAACTAATGGTTACGTCTAGGTGCTGCTAGGGTTAGTTGTGCTGCTGTAAGTTGGAGTGTAACAATGAGTAATTCAAATACTTGTAACACTAACACTGTACTCACAGGAATAATTACACTGTACTCACAGGAATAATTACACTGTACTCACAGGAATAATTACACTGTACTCACAGGAATAATTACACTGTACTCACAGGAATAATTACACTGTACTCACAGGAATAATTACACTGTACTCACAGGAATAATTACACAGTAATAAGAACCCCATGTAAAAGTGTTACCCAAATTGTTTAAGGAAATGGTTCAGCCAATTTACACATTGTATTCCTTATGCTGTAAGAAGTCTGGAGAAAAGATTAGACATCAATCCATCCTTTGGTTTTATATACCTGGCCAGTGGCCACAATTTCCAAATGCTAACATTGTAGTATTTTTGTCCAAAAACCAATGTAACTTAATATCCCCAATATTGGCATGCTTAGTATTTCATGTCCAAATCATTCCAAAGTGATAACAATTGAGACATTTCTAGTCAAAGCGTGTGAACATAACAAACAGAACAGTGTAAGCACCACTGATGGGAATGGGACAAACAGAAAGAAGAGGATCTATCGATGACAACACCAACACATTTTTACATCCATCTTACACAGAGGAGTTAGCTATGTTTTCTGCATTTATGTATTAACTGTATACAAGGTAATGTCGGCAATGATTCTCAGTGCTCTCAATGCAGAGCAGTGGCTTACTTGGTTGCTCACTCAGGTCTCACACAGGTCTATATGGCTCGAGCCACACTGGTTTCTTCTGATTGGTCAATTGATTGATAGTGAGATAGAAATTATTTGCGGTTTAAAGTAACTGTCCAGTGTTCCAGATTTCTATGGAATATAACTTATAATTAATTACAATACGAGAAAATATTTTTCCTTCCAAAAAATGAAAATGAAGTTAAAAAGCAGCCTTTCCGTATTGGAACGGTGTAGCCCAACAACAGAAAGGTGTGGGTGTACACTGGTAAAAACATTTTTTTAATATGAGTAAACCACTGATTCGCCAGCTCCTCCTTCTCAGGAGGATGACATCATCCTCTATGTGGAAATAGCAAGCATTTTTTAAACAGTCTATTTGAGGTGTTTTTTTCCTCTTTTTATCCCATGTATGCTTTGGCCACAAATACAAGTATAGGATGAGTCAACAACATTATTAGGGTATGAGTTAACAGAATATTAAGTTTTAAAAGTGAGATTTCCATTGGACAGTTGCTTTAAACGTGGCCTCAGGGTCAAAGGGCACATACTCATCTCCAGGTATTCGTCAAACAGTCCGTAGGCATTCATGGGCTGCAGGTTGTAGTCCCTCTCCCACTGCGGGAAGCTGGCCTTGGCGTTGGGGCCGTGCTCCTGCCTCAGCCTTCGCCGCGTCCACCAGTTCTGGATCAGCCTGACAAACAACCAATTATAAAGAGTCACGGGGGTGACTGGTGGAGATGACACACTAGGCACTAGTTGCGTCTAATTGGCTAAGCCAGGCCATACTCACGGGTAGCCCAGCTCCATGAAGTTGTTCCAGGTCTGCTTGAGCACCATGATGATACCCATCTGCATGCAGAGATCTATCAAACAACCACTGGGATGGCACTACACAGAAAGGGGAAACAGCGCCGACACTTTATTCAATCATAACTCTTAACATAACTCTCAACTAACTATCCAGTAACCCTAATTATCTGGTTCATAACACAGAGGTTAGAGTGAGAATACAGTGTTCCAAGCTACTTTCCACTTTATCTGGGACACCCAGAACTAAAATGTTGAGTATTTGCTGCATAAACTCAATTCAGTTCTGGGCAGAGACGTGTTAGAAAATATACTAAAGAGACTACTGAAGTCTCCACCCCTCTAAACTGAAACTCTCAGACAGTTTCTGGCAAGTCTACGGGACAAAATGTCCCCTCCACTTCCTAGATTCGCACCTGCGAAATTGTGATGTGATCAGCGATGAAAAATCGACGTACTGGAACAAAGTTCCTAATTCGTTGTGGCATCCCACAGGCGGTCGACAGATGCTACATCCATTTATGTTACGTGCATCTGTCCACGAGAGTACTTTTCACTAGAAATGTTCCACGTTGAACACATTTGAAAAGCCTCATGAAAGTTCACTCACCTCTTCCAGTTTCCAGCGGTTAATGAGGCGGATATAGGCTCCTGGCCGGCCAGTGAACCTGACAAAGGTGGTCACATCATTTTACTAAATAATCTCTATGAAATATAGTGTGACATATAGCCGGGTATTATGATTTAAACCATGAAGTAGAGCCGTTTCCTCACCTGCCCAG
Source organism: Oncorhynchus tshawytscha (assembly GCF_018296145.1). Lineage (NCBI taxonomy): Eukaryota > Metazoa > Chordata > Actinopteri > Salmoniformes > Salmonidae > Oncorhynchus > Oncorhynchus tshawytscha. Next base: position 22,254,821 of record NC_056445.1, read on the forward strand.
GAAAAAAGCTATGTAGAAGGTAGAGCTGTTGAGATTGACAAACTGAAACAGGAACATCTTCAGGGTGAAGCTGTTCTCCCACTCGGACTCAGTCCTCGGCTGCTCTGTGGACACAGAGCCAGAGGGAGAGACAGAGAAACAGAAAGAGGGAGAAAATAGAGAATAAGAGAGAAAGAAGAACAAAGAGAGGGCGACAGAAATAGAGAGGATGTGTATAAAACGACAGCCCCTGCATTATATTGACTGTAATTACCTCTGAGGATGGCATGTTACAGCATGATGACAGATGGAGGAACAGTTGTAGCTTACCTAAATTGGTGAGCAGAAGGGCAACTTTTTCATACAACTGAAAAAAACAAGGTTACCAGTTAATAGGGTTTGTTTTCCATGATTCTCTTGATTCTCATGCTGTTGTACCTAAAACGCGATACACCGTGGCATTGAAGGGCGTTCATTTTTATCAACATTTTGAGCGCAACTGTATTTAACTATATCAAAAAGCGCCACATGACATTAGGGTTTCACCACTGATAAGACATTAATATACACTGAGTGTACAAAACATTAAGAACACCTTCCTAATATTGAGTTGCACCACCCTATGCCCTCAGAACAGCCTCATTTCATTGGGTCATGGACAAGGTGTCGAAAGCATTCCACAGGAATGCTGGCCCATGTTGACTCCAATGATTCCCCAATGAATTGTTGGTAGTGGATCTCTACTCCAAATAGCTTGTTCCATCTCATCCCACAGATACTCAATTGGATTGAGATCTGATGACTGGGCAGGCCACTGCAGTCAGCTGAATTCATTCATGTTCGTGGAACCATTTCTGGACAATCCTAGCCTTATGGCACGGGGCATTATCCTGCTGTTAAAAATCTATTCGCAGACAGATACACTGCTGCCATGAATGGATGCACCTGATTGGCAATGATGTTCAGATATCCTGCGGCATTCAAATGTTACTCCACTTTTATCAAGGGGCCCAATGTGTGCCATGAATACACACCCCACACCATCGCACCACCACCACCAGCCTGCAATGTTGTTACACATCAGTGTGAAACAGCAGGAACCAGGATTCCTCAGACCAGGCAATGTTTTTCCAATTCTCCAGTGTCGTCGTTGCTTAGCCCACTGCAACCACAGATTCTTGTTTTTAATGAAAGAAGTGGAACTCTGTAAGGTTGTCGGCTGCCATACCTTATTCGTGTCAAGGTACGACGAGTTGTGCATTCTTTTATTGGTTTTTGGGCACCAATGTTGTACTGGACTGCCAGTTGACTATCTGTAGCCTGTCTGTTGCTCTGCACAATTCTTTGTCCCCTTTCATCAATGACCCGTTTTTAACCTCTGGCCTGCTGGTGGCTGGATGTCCTTTGGGTGGAGCAGGTGTTTCTAATGTTGTGTACACTCAGTGTGTGTGTATATTTATACATTTGAAGTCGGAAGTTTACATGCACTTAGGTTGGAGTCATTTAAACTTGTTTTTCACCCACTCCACACATTTCTTGTTAACAAACTATAGTTTTGGCAAGTCGGTTAGGACATCTACTGTGTGCATGATACAAGTAATTTTTCCAACAATTGTTTACAGATTATTTAACTTATAATTCACTATCACAAATCCAGTGGGTCAGAAGTTTACATACACTAAGTTGACTGTGTCTTTAAACAGCTTGGAAAATTCCAGAAAATGATGCCATGGCTTTAAAGCTTCTTATAGGCTAATTTACATCATTTGAGTCAATTGGAAGTGTACCTGGGGATGTCTTTCAAGACCTACCTTCACACTCAGTGCCTCTTTGCTTGACATCATGGGAAAATCAAATGAAATCAGCCAAGACGTCAGAAAAAAAATTGTAGACCTCCACAAGTCTGGTTCATCCTTGGGAGCAATTTCCAAAGGTACCACGTTCATCTGTACAAACAATAGTACGCAAGTATAAACACCATGGGACCACGCAGCCGTCATACCGCTCAGGAAGGAGACGTGTTCTGTCTCCTAGAGATGAACGTACTTTGGTGCGAAAAGTGCAAATCAATCCCAGAACAACAGCAAAGGACCTTGTGAAGATGCTGGAGGAAACAGGTACAAAAGTATCTATATCCACAGTAAAACGAGTCCTATATCGACATAACCTGAAAGGCCTCTCAGCAAGGAAGAAGCCACTGCTCCAAAACCGCCATAAAAAGCCAGACTACGGTTTGAAACTGCACATGGGGACAAAGATCATACTTTTCGGAGAAATGTCGTCTGGTCTGATGAAACAAAAATGGAACTGTTTGGCCATAATGACCATTCTTATGTTTGGAGGAAAAAGGGGGAGGCTTGCAAGCCGAAGAAAACCATCCCAACCGTGAAGCACAGGGGTGGCAACATCATTGTGGGGGTGCATTACTGCAGGAGGGACTGGTGCACTTCACAAAATAGATGGTTTCATGAGGCAGGAAAATTATGTGGATATATTGAAGCAACTTCTTAAGACATCAGTCAGGAAGTTAAAGCTTGGTCGCAAATGGGTCTTCCAAATGGACAATGACCCCAAGCATACTTCCAAAGTTGTGGCAAAATGGCTTAAGGACAACAAAGTCAAGATATTGGAGTGGCCATCACAAAGCCCTGACCTCAATCCTATAGAAAATTTGTGGGCAGAACTGAAAAAGAGTGTGCGAGCAAGGAGGCCTACAAACCTGACTCAGTTAAACCAGCTCTGTCAGGAGGAATGGGCCAAAATTCACCCAACTTATTGTGGGATGCTTGTGGAAGGCTACCTGAAACGTTTGACCCAAGTTAAACAATTTAAAGGCAATGCTACCAAATACTAATTGAGTGTATGTAAACTTCTGATCCACTGGGAATGTGATGAAAGAAATAAAAGCGTAAATAAATCACTCTCTACTATTATTCTGACATTTCACACTCTTAAAATGAAGTGGTGATCCTAACTGACCTAAGACAGGGAAGTTTTTACTAGGATTAAATGTCATGAATTTTTGAAAAACTGAGTTTAAATGTATTTGGCTAAGGTGTATGTAAACTTCCGACTTCAACCCTATATATGCCACTTTTTTTATCTCATAATCCTAAATGCATTTCTCAACAAAGCCCTTACCACATTGAGGAGCATGATGATGCAGAAGTTGATGCACACGGCTGTGCCGGTGGTGGCCACCTGAGAGTTATTCCTGATGAGAGCCCAGCCGAAGGCGGCAAAAGTGCTGACTGTGATCACGCGGTAAATCACGATGCCGAAGACGGCAGCGATCACCACCAGGATCTGAGTAGGTCAATAAAACATTCTGGTCAGACACACCGATAGCAACAAGGCAAATCTGATTGATAGCTCACTGGCTTGAGTTGGCTTTCTTGCAATATCCTGCATGGGCCACTTACTGAAGATTTTAATAAATTCAAACAAAAACCAGTGGGAAACTGGTTTGACAAGCAGCAATCATGAGGCAACATGCAAACCATTTTAATGAATCTGTCCCTACTCAAATGAATTTATTTTGAAATATTCACTATACCTACTCCAGGGACTTACCATAAAGAAGATTCCAGAAGCTGAGACGATGAGTCGGCTGTACTTGTCTGTAAAGGCCTGGTACGGCTCAGGTTTTCCAGATATGGGGTTCATCCTCTCCTTTTTTGAATATTTGGCCTCAAACTGGGGGCGGATTTCCTCCTGCAGCACACAGAAAGCTGGCTGAGCCACAATCGCCACAATCGCTCCCAGAATGTTCTGCAAACGTCTGCAAAATGTTCTAGGAACATGATCATGACACGTCTCCTTGGCTTTCTTGAAACAGCTGTAGAACACACAACTGTGGGTATTTCAAGAACACAGCAAAGTGTCCATAACCAAGGTTGAATATATTCCTGGTATTTTACAAATGTTCCATCCCGAGAATAAAACCACTTTTCTCACGGGTAACCCGGTATTTCCCGCCAAAACTGGAAGTGTCGTTCTAAAGTGTCAAATTTTTGGAGTGTGGACTGTGTCACTGTATTATATGGACATTGCTCAAACCATGACGCTGGGAGAGAAGCTGTTATGCTGGTGTAGGACATGCGGCCTACAAAGCTACAATTATAGGCAAGTGAATTAGATTATTTTTTAATGTAGTAAGGCCTATTTTACATGAATTAGTAGACTTACACCTATATATATATACACCTTTCATAATATTTCCCGTAATGTTGTGCGACGTGTGTATTAGCGTATCTCCTCGCTTGGGTAAGATTGAAATATGTGCAAAACTGGCAAACACATTTGGAAGGAAAATAAGTGGGCAGAATGTATATATTATTGTTATTCAATTAAAACCCACATTTTAGAAAGGGGGTTTTAGAAAGGGGGTGTTTATAAAAAAATATGATATCAATGTCCCTCAACATTAAAAAGAAATACAAAAATACAAAGTTCTGTGCTCCATACTGAGACGGGCTGTCTGTCCCCAACGTGAGCGTTGTTGATTGATCGTGCAGATATGCGATAGCATAGAGAAGATTTAGACATGGCATATCATAACCCGAATGGGAATCATAACCCGAATGGGTCATAACCCGAATGGGAATCTCAAGGCAATGCTTCCTTTTGTAATATGGCAAAGTGGAATGTCCCTAGGACCTTCATGGCATGATTGTTAAAATCTTTTAAGAAATATATATTTTTTTTTAAATCTGAAAAGATCTTCTTGCAACACAAACACATGTTATGCCTGGGAGATTATTTCTAATTTGATGATGCTGATCATAATGAATGTATATTTACCTCCTCTTCCTCCCAGTCAATTAGGTCCCAGTCATATGCAAGGACCGCTCGCCGCCTCTTCCAGAACTCGAGAAACACGGTTGCTAAAATACACAACTAGGTTAGTGTTTGAGGGTTGTTATGGCTTGGTGAGTATGTGTCATATTGAATGTGGGACAAATATGTACACTTGTGTTCAAGCTATAAAACAATGTTGGCAATGTGTTACAAACAGAATCATTTAAATTCAACCATCTCTTACATTGCTCCCAAAAACAGGAACCATTTAAATTCAACCATCACTTTCTTAGTTGAAGGAAGGTTGTTTTGCATGACTCAAAATTATTCAATTATCACTTCAAGTAGTTCTCCACATTCAGATTGTAAGGTTCTGTATTTATTTTCTTAGTCAACCTTGTGTTCTGTTTTGTTGTGTTTTTGAACGTAGCCCTGTCTTTCATTTTTGTTAATTGATTTCACCTGTGTTAGTTACTCACCTTGTCTCATCAGCTCCTTATTTAGTTCAGTTCATTCTGTTTGTGGCTTTGTGAGGTATTGTTAGTTTTGACTCTACTAAGCCTTTTCCTAGCTCGTTTGTGAGAACCAGTTACAGCCTTCAGTCCTAGTTTTGATTTACCTGCCTGTTTGCCTTTACCTGTGTGTGACCATGATTCCTGCCTTCTGCAAAGGTGAAATAAACACCTGCCGCACTCTGCGAGTAAATCTACACCTTTTTCTCGCTGAATATTCATTACACAGATAATACAATTATTTTGCAGCACAGTTGTTGGGTGCCAGGATTCATACTGTTACAGTTGTCTAAAATAATTCACTATTTTAGCTATTTAGGACAGACACTGTGCAATAGGTCATTTCACCAACAAGCCTCTGCTGCCTTTAAAGCACTGGAGAGAGAGGGTAGGTTCTCCTGAACAAAGTCCTTGGCAATGGGTAACCCATCCAAATCTGTTTACCAGTGTGTCACTTGACAATCAGAGCAGAGGCTGGACTAAGATCAGTTTAACTAGTAGCTCTGAATGGAAAGGCACATGTTTTAGTAGTTCCAGACAGTTCCATGAGGCCGGCCAGTGACTAGCGGGCTCTTTTGGTGGAAAGGCATGTTTCTGCAGAGACAGCAGCAGGGGAGCACACTTCAGAGGAATGTTAATGAAGCGATTTCAATGGGTATTCTACTGTAGGTGAATGCCAAGAAATAGTCCGTGTTGGACAACAGCAAGGCCCTGCAGCAAGATCCCCTGCTCTCCAGACAAACCCAGGTAGGTTGAGTTGTATACTTATTTACTGGCAGTCCAACAATACTGTATTGCAGGAATCCTCAACTAGATTCAGCCTTGGGCCAATTTTTTTCTTGAGCGGATCGTCAGGGGATCAGAACATAATTAGAAATAAATTGTAGACTGCAAAAAGACGGTCCAAACAGATGTTTGACTAAAACATAATCATTTAAAACCTAGCTTGCATTAGTATATGATCAAGTCGTGTCTCTCTATTATGCGTGGGAATACTTGGGAACAGATTCCTTAAATTTAAAAAACTTCTAGCTGATTAACTGTTCTTTTTTTTTTACAGTCTTTTCTGTCCAACAAAATCCCCCCCAACATTGTTTTGCTCAGAACTTTGGGGGCCAAATAAATCCACCCGCAGGCCAAATTCGGTCCACAGGCCACCAGTTGGTGAACTATGCAGTATCAAGTATCTTAGGACCTATGCAGTTATATAGCCTCGATTAATTCCAAATGTATTTGAAATGTTTTGCTTTATTGTCATGTTATAGCTGTGGTTCCACTGGTATGCACCTACATGATTATAAGTGTGTCTGGATAGTGTCAGATAAAAGACTAAAATGTAAACGTGAATGTAATTGCACTACAGAAAATTCTTAGAACCTACCAGTTGAATGAGCACTGAATGCAGTTAGGTTGTTTATCACTTGTAGATTTTCCATAATTTGCTCTAGCAACAACTGTTTAACGTTTTCAGCTGATCTACTTTGTTGTATGCATTTGAGTGAAGCACAGTTCACGCAATAAATTTGACCTTTGAAGTACTGTACCTTTGTAGCAAGGAGATAACATTGCCAATTTGTGACTGATTAAAGGCAGGGTTAGATAAAACACATATTTTTAGTAGACATTGCACTCAAGAGAACGATAAATTGTGGAGATTTAGTGTAACAATGGCCTGCATTTGACCACATTAACCTACACCATGAGCCTCGCTAACACATTAGATAACAAGTTTGATAACACATTAGGGAAGTGATACGCGATAGGTGAAACGGCATCACTGGACACCCCACCCGCATTTGTTATTGTTTTGAGGAAATGAGCAACCGGCATCGTGGTAAAAGTACATCGTAGTACATACTCTGCAGTTCTCTGGTGTGTGCAATGATGCCCGAGGGAAAAACAATTAGTTGTTTGAAGTAACGTCTTTGTTGTTGTAATATCGCAAACGGATGTGGCAGTTTCAATGCTGGAGTCCAGCTTGAAGTACACATGAAGCCTACTTAAAGCCATCACCAACGACCACATGAAGCCTACTTAAAGCCATCACCAACGACCACATGAAGCCTACTTAAAGCCATCACCAACGACCACATGAAGCCTACTTAAAGCCATCACCAACGACCACATGAAGCCTACTTAAAGCCATCACCAACGACCACATGAAGCCTACGTAAAGCCATCACCAACGACCACATGAAGCCTACGTAAAGCCATCACCAACGACCACATGAAGCCTACTTAAAGCCATCACCAACGACCACATGAAGCCTACTTAAAGCCATCACCAACGACCACATGAAGCCTACGTAAAGCCATCACCAACGACCACATGAAGCCTACGTAAAGCCATCACCAATGACCACATGAAGCCTACGTAAAGCCATCACCAACGACCACATGAAGCCTACGTAAAGCCATCACCAACGACCACATGAAGCCTACGTAAAGCCATCACCAACGACCACATGAAGCCTACGTAAAGCCATCACCAACGACCACATGAAGCCTACGTAAAGCCATCACCAACGACCACATGAAGCCTACGTAAAGCCATCACCAACGACCACATGAAGCCTACTTAAAGCCATCACCAACGACCACATGAAGCCTACGTAAAGCCATCACCAACGACCACATGAAGCCTACGTAAAGCCATCACCAACGACCACATGAAGCCTACGTAAAGCCATCACCAACGACCACATGAAGCCTACGTAAAGCCATCACCAACGACCACATGAAGCCTACGTAAAGCCATCACCAACGACCACATGAAGCCTACGTAAAGCCATCACCAACGACCACATGAAGCCTACGTAAAGCCATCACCAACGACCACATGAAGCCTAAGTAAAGCCATCACCAACGACCACATGAAGCCTACGTAAAGCCATCACCAACGACCACATGAAGCCTACGTAAAGCCATCACCAACGACCACATGAAGCCTACGTAAAGCCATCACCAACGACCACATGAAGCCTAAGTAAAGCCATCACCAACGACCACATGAAGCCTACGTAAAGCCATCACCAACGACCACATGAAGCCTACGTAAAGCCATCACCAACGACCACATGAAGCCTACGTAAAGCCATCACCAACGACCACATGAAGCCTAAGTAAAGCCATCACCAACGACCACATGAAGCCTACTTAAAGCCATCACCAACGACCACATGAAGCCTACTTAAAGCCATCACCAACGACCACATGAAGCCTACTTAAAGCCATCACCAACGACCACATGAAGCCTACTTAAAGCCATCACCAACGACCACATGAAGCCTACGTAAAGCCATCACCAACGACCACATGAAGCCTACGTAAAGCCATCACAAACGACCACTGATCAACACGTAACCATTTTAAACAGTATGACAAAATCATGACTCATGAAGAAGTATGCAATCAGTAACCATAGGTACTAACTTACACAGAAGAAACATGCATACCCTACTGTCACAAACTCTTATGAAATAATTATGACAGCCTCTGTCAAATCCAAAATGTTATCTAAAGCAAACTGTGGTTAACACTACATGCTAATGTCTCCGTCTTGTCTAGATAGGCCCTGGTCCTGTGTAAAGGAGGTGATCGATGGGCCATCCCCAGAATGACAGCTTCTCTCTGGACCTTTCCCAGCCAGACGTCTGGGTCTGGGACACAGAACCCAAGCCAATGGCAGGTGAGTGAATCACATTCGTTGTGGTGACACACTCATATAAATCAAGTGCTATATTTCCACGTGAAAATGGCCTAGAATGCACCTTGGACTATTGCTCCATTGTGTGTGTTGGTTAATTCATTCTTCTTGGTTAAACTGAATCTAAATAGTTGACTTACAGTACAGTATTATATGTAGTGTTTAATGAATACCCGATCCAATGTATGTTGAAGTTAAATCCCTCTATACCATAAATTGCTCACCATAAAAGATGAACGACAGGGACATTTATTAGAGTGGTTTCCATTAGCCCTGAAGACAATGTCTGAATTTGCAGTGCAATCAATAATTGAAAAACTAAGAACTACAGCTATTTTAATGAGTCTAATATGAGTCACAGTCTGGCAGCGCTCACCGCCTGAGATTTGGAAGTTACCAAGCTCTCTGAGAAGAATAGAAGATACATTACACAACTTGTATTTCTCATTTGAACTATCTGGAAAATAGAGAGGACTGGTAATATGGATTAGTGTTTGGGCAGTTTACAGTCCGGTATCTACAATGTATTAAAGCCATAGTTCATGCCTATTGTGTACATTTCTGGAATACAGATGGAAGAGGACTGGTGTGGAAGAGTAAATTAGATTTGTAATCTTATATGACCTGTTAGACACAGGCCATCCTGTTCTTCGTCTTGTCTTTAAGGTTGTTCTGTTCCCTGATATGTAATATAACCAGTCTGTTTTAGAACTGTTTCTAAACTGCCCTGTTCTAATTTCATGTCAATATTTCATGGTTCTTGTTATCCAAGGATGTATGGGGGAGTGGATATGTCCTTGATATGATTGGTCTTTCTCAAGGTCCACTATCTGTGGTGATAAGTAGAAGTACCGGACTCATTTGAAGGGCATGTGAAACACCCCACCCATCCTTGGTCTGTATAAAATGTCTGTGGAGAACAAATAGCGAGTCAAATTGGTTTTCCCTTGCATGCATGCTCATAATAAAGCTTTTTATATTGAGATCAGACTGCCTTTTTCCACCACACTGGTTACAGTCTACAACTTCTGTATGGTTACTGTGTTATATGTTGCAAAGGGCTTGGCCCTGGCCATTAGGAGCGCTTGTCCAGAGGTGCTTGGCCCTGGCCATTAGGAGCGCTTGTCCAGAGGTGCTTGGCCCTGGCCATTAGGAGCGCTTGTCCAGAGGGCTTGGCCCTGGCCATTAGGAGCGCTTGTCCAGAGGTGCTTGGCCCTGGCCATTAGGAGCGCTTGTCCAGAGGTGCTTGGCCCTGGCCATTAGGAGCACTTGTCCAGAGGGCTTGGCCCTGGCCATTAGGAGCGCTTGTCCAGAGGGCTTGGCCCTGGCCATTAGGAGCGCTTGTCCCGAGGTGCTTGGCCCTGGCCATTAGGAGCGCTTGTCCAGAGGTGCTTGGCCCTGGCCATTAGGAGCGCTTGTCCAGAGGTGCTTGGCCCTGGCCATTAGGAACGCTTGTCCAGAGGGCTTGGCCCTGGCCATTAGGAACGCTTGTCCAGAGGGCTTGGCCCTGGCCATTAGGAGCGCTTGTCCAGAGGTGCTTGGCCTAATCCCGGTCCATTTCCCCAGGGACATTTTGGATAAACTGTAGACATTTGATCATCCCTTCCTCCATGTCAGTCTACCAGCTTTGCTCTCTTCCTTTATCTCACTCACTCTTTCTCTCCCTAACTCTTTTCCCCCACCTGTCTTCTCACACAGCCGCCCTGGTCTTCATTTGGCTGGTGCTTCTGTTGGCCTTTGGCCTGCAGTTCTACCTAGCTGTGTTCTGCCTGCTGAAGTGCTGGAGTTTTGACACGAGGCTAAAGCAGGCTCTTAAAAACCTGCCCTATACGGGGAAGCTCCTCGCAACAGGTAGGCCTATTCCAGGGATGTTGACACAGTGCAGTGATCCATGAACTGACCATGGCAAATATGTAGTTTGACAAAAACTTTTGTTTTTGTTTTATCAAAACCACTGAGCACTTTCAATCGCACTACATTCTGAAAACAAAAGTTAAGCAGGTTGAAATGTGACCTTTCATTTGACTAAACAGGAGGCAATGTTAATAACACCTGTATTCCATATGTTTCAGTCCCTTCCTCCATCATTCAACTTCCAGAGGACTTGAAGAGTCTGAAACCACCGGCTTACTGTCGTTATGACGTAGAAGCGGCTGAATCCTCCCTGCCTAGACCCTGCTGCTATGACGATGAGGAGGCCGGGCCCTGCACTAACTCTCCCTATACACCTTTTCCCTGGGATCTTGTGCAATGCTGAGGAGGACCCTGTAACACTTCACTGTAAATAATGTAACTTCAATATAGTGTGCATGGAATCCTGACCCATTAAACTGTTAAGTGAGTTAATTCTTAAACTTTATTTTACAATAAAATAAGATTTGTTTTAAATTGAACCTATAATATTTATACTAAATGATAAAAACTCACCCCACACAGCCATGAATACAGCAAAGAAAACTGTTGCTCCGTTGTCAAAAAGATGGGTGACCTAAAGCCAAGAAACAGATCAATAGCAATTGCTTAGAGAAATGATTTCTGAAAACATGAATTAGGTACAAACATACAGTAGTCACATTTGTAAATAAAGATTACAAAGGAGGGCTGTTCGTTAGACATTTTCCAGAGCAAGCTCCCAAAGTAGTCCCGTGTAAGCTCAGTTGGTAGAGCATGACGTTTGAAACGCCAGGGTAGTGGGTTCGATTCCCATGAGGGACCAGTATGAAAATGTATGCATTCACTACTACAAGTCGCTCTGGATAAGAGCGTCTGCTAAATGACAAAAATGTAAAGTAAAAAGGTTACCTTGCTAAATGTGTTAAACTTATGTTACTGTGGCATAGCTCTGGAGTAAATGTTTGTCAAAAAATTCAATATTTTTCTAAAAAGTATGACAAAATCACTGTTCCTGGAGAGCTGCAGTGTATGCAGGCTTTTGTTTCAGCCCAGCTCTAACGCAAAATAATTGTGGTCTAAATTTATGACCATTATTAGTTAATAATTTGAATCACACCCAGTGGCTCTCCAGGATCAGAATTAGCCACAACTGCCCTGATGTTTGTCAGCAGTGCTCAGTCTGGGGCAAACGTTTAACATGGTAGTACGGAAGTCACCTTGGCATAGATGCAGCTGTCTGAGAGTCTCAGGTAGGGGCAGTACTCGTCACATATGGGGCACATGATGATGTCAGTGGCCTGGCAGATTTCTTTACTGGAGAATCACAGACAACCTTTAGCCTGGTTCCATACACTCATCAATTCTTAATGCATTTATCAGCCTGTGTCAGTGCTGCCACACGACTAAGGCATTGATAGCATTGGTAATAGACTTCTACCAGACTAAGGCCAAATTTACACCAGTGTAAGCATGCGTCCGTTTGGTATTTTTTCTAGTGGAAGAACACAAGACCAAACAGTGAAGGATAAAATATGTATAAAATACTAAGATAAAACAATGAGGGTAAACCTAATTAAAGAAGACCAATGGGTATTAGGTGAGCTCACATTACCTGACCTGGCAGTGGTCTAGGGTGAACCAGCCGTAGAGGAAGACCATGAGCCCAACCAGCGCCGCAGGGAACAGCATCCCAGTGTACCAACCCAGCCAGGCAAAATAGAGACCAATTTTCTCCCCGAAGTACCGCCTGACAACACCGCCAGGAGACAAACATCAACAAACAGATCATTATGTACCACCATTGCAATGATGTTGAGGCTTCATACGTTTTTAATGATCTAGTAAATTCACTCCTTCATTGATTAATTCATGTGGCTTTAATACACGTGGCTGGTGAAGTTGTATTGCTTGCAGGATCTAGGGACAACCTGCAAGGTGCAGATAATACATTGTATTAGACCCGTGATGTCCTTCTAGAGCAGGAGTGTTAACACAGTGTTGTACCTTATGAGGTCCAGTGGCTGGTACTTGTACCACACACCCCACCAGGCCCAGCATTCATACAGCAAGTGTCTGTGGTTCTCTGCCCCATGCGTCCGGATTGAGTTCTTACTTCTGTAGCTCCCCTGTTAAAAAAAAAACCCACACACACACACGTAATGTACCATCATAACTACAGATGTAGGATCTTAATTTGATCACTCTTTGTTGCTGACAGGAAATGCAAACTTGTAGTGTATTTGAGTTTTAAAAATGCTTCTAAAGTTTGTCATTTCCACTTTGAAATATCAGACTTGACTTGCCCTAACGAAAAATATATCAACCCTTACAAAAATGTCAATTACCTATAAACCACATAATTCACATTCCCGGTTGCCGCAGGATCATTTTCCTGCTGTAGCGAACTGGCTCAAATGAAGACCCTACACGTGATATTTCTCTGCCAAGCCAATGTGTGAAGTGTCAGTGCATTACCTCATGAAGGGGAAAAGCTGCTTCGTATGAACTATTGCTCAAAAGACGATTCAGCCCTGGAGCATAAACAAGAACATGAAGACACCGTCAATAACTCTACACACCAGAGACATGCTGTATCTCAAACGTGGAACACATCTAGCAGTGGACTTGTACTACTTGGAGAGGTGCCAGGTAGCCTAGCGGTTAGGAGCGTTGGGCCAGTAACTGAAAGGTTGCTGATTAGAATCCCTGAGCCGACTAGGTGAAAAATCTGTCAATGTACCCTTGAGCAAGGCACTTAACCCTAATTGCTCCTGCAAGTCTCTCTGGATAAGAGTGTCTGCTAAATGACTACAATGTAAATGTATTAACCAGAGGCCATTTGTAACTGTGTTAGATGATGATGATAACAATCTCACCCATTTTGTCTTTGCCCTCCTCATATTTGACCCTTTGCAAGATATGATGGACGATGCGACTCCTGGTGGCGTTGTTGAAGAACGTGTCTTTGTTGTGAATGGTGAAACTGGAACATAATATAGATACAGAAAAGATCCTAGATCATATTTCTTCTAGATCGTTCCATTTATTGAGCTTTTGAAAAGCACACCATTTTGGCCTGATGTCATCTCAGTGCATTCTATATCATTGTGCCTCGACGGGCGCTTGTGAGCCCCCCATAAAGGGCCCTAAAATTAGACCTCACCCACAAGGAAATTTTGTTCATTTGTTTACATTGCAAAAATGTGGTACCCTAAAACTAAGAATTGTGGTTTAAAGATGGAAGACATTGATTCATCTTCACCTTTTGTGTTAGTAAGGAAAAAACATATACCAGACTGGTGGTGGACACACACACACACACACACTCACTGATGTATTCTGGAGCGACTGAAGGGGGCGGTAAAGCTTTCATTCTCCTCCAGGTCAGGGAGGGTGTTGTTGTCAAACTTCATGGGTTTGCGAGGCAGCCATCCTCGAAATCTGTTGATTCTCTTCTCCATCCTGGATGGTGACAGAAAGACCTCCAAAAATCACACATCACACACAGCCAGAGAGCATTAACATTAGTGTTGTGCCCCAAAATTCAATCAATAAATCAATTAGCACTCACCTACTCATGAACTTGTACCGTCGATGCATGTAATAGATTTTCCTCCTGAAAACCCCCACAACATTATCAACTATTAAACTATAAAAAATCTCAGTGCATTAATGCATTGCAGTGGCCTGGGCGGTCTAGCAGTCTAGGTCACTTATGCCTCGGAAACACATGTACCGGTGCTCGTGTTAGAATCTGACCCCTCCAGAGGCCTTACCATTCTACCTAATAAAAGTGCATTGCAAATAACTGTAGATTCATAGTATGAGAGAGAGAGAGAGAGAGAGACAGATCGAGAGAGAGTCAGTGAGAGAGAGAGAGAGAGAGAGACAGGCAGGCAATGTGTGTGTGGTGGGAACCTGTCTGTTGATGTGATTTATGTGTGTGAGTGTCCGGAACTAGAGGCTGTGTGTTCGTCTCCCCACCTGAACGGCATCCGAATGTTCATAAGCTCTGCGTAGCGACACAGCACCTCCCAGGGAGCATGCAGCTTCAGGAAGATCACATCACTGTTGCACACAGACAACTGTTTGAGGGGAAAAGACCCAGCATTAGAAGTATTACGTCCTGTTGATACCATTTCTTAGAAAAGTTTCTTAGCACATAAAAACATTTGAATAATATAAAATCTAATGTTTTAAATAAAAATGCTTCTATTCTAAATCATGTTGCCACACATGTATCCAGCTTCAGTAGAGAGGTTTATGGACTTCATAATTGGGCATAAAGAGGAAAGGGACAGTTGAAATATTGATTTTCTTTTCTCTCTCATCATTTCCTGTGACATGAATTTCCTGTGACTGATCTCAGAACAGTTAACAGACATTCGCTGTCATGGCCGCGAAATAGTTTTTACTAGGATCTTTAAAAGATACCAAACTATGTGTGTTTGATTTCTTCAAAATCCCAGTAGCACAGTTATATAGTCAGTACTGCATTCTCTGCTAATTTCCAGAAGAATTCTACCTTGCATCTTGCTGTCATCATAAGCAGTCTGACTATACAGTAGGTAAAAGAAAAAGCTACCCTCGCAGGACCTAAAAATAACAAAGCATCTCCATGCAGGAGATAAGCAAATGATGATGTTAAAAGAGAGAAGAGGCATAGTCTCTTTGAATGCTCCACATGATGACCTTGATGTTACTGCGTCAGCACACTAGGCGTCAGCCACTCAGACACATGCAAAAGCACACGCACGCACACACTCAGCACAATTGCTTCCCTGCTCCTTCTAAACAGGATTGAGGGTGAAACTTGCCATCAGCACACTTGTGTTGGTTTATGAGTGACAGGCAGAGCTTCAGTGACTATTGTAATACTGTCATACTATAATATACTGTTACTGTAATACTCTGTTACTGTAATACTCCGTAGTACTCGCCTCCTTCTCCATCTGCAAGCCCTCGGCCCGGATGTTGCGCTCAAATATTTCCCTCTTCTCCGACTGTGGACCAGACTTCCTGTAAACCAGGATGTAGTCGATGTGGCACTTGCCATCGCTGAAGCACAAGCCACTGGACCTACTTCTCCCTACCTGGGGAGAGAAACAGAGGGAGGGAGTAACCACTATAAGGTTGTTTTGACCCAAAGTGACTTTAATATATTTTACCATTAGCACTGCTTCACATTTACAGAGGCGGTTGAGCTAAAGTGCTTTGCTCATAAGCATAATATCTAAATATGCCCTTCCAAGGGTTATATATCACACTACCGTAGTAAGAAACCAATGAGCTCACCCTAAGAAGACTAAACGTCTTTACAGTTCCCCCAAGGAGGATAAGAACAACACTGACAGCAGCCAGCTTCAACCCACATCGACCATACGTGGGTTACGGACACACCTGTAATTGACCTCTCACCTCTGGTTCCGGGTCAGTCCTGGTGTTGTCGTCCAGGATGCTACTGGTCCCGGGGTCAAGCAGGGTTGAGTCGCCATCTTTGGACGGAGTGCTCAGCCCCTCCAAACTCTCCATTAACAACTTCACATCCTTCAAAACTGGATAGAACATCAGCAGAAAACCCAGTGTCACTTATCAAACCCTCAATATGATGTTGATTCTGTGAACAACTAGATTACTTCCTAACTCACTTAATCTAACAAAAACATTTACTGAAGTGCATGACTACCACTCAGAATTCAACTTCACAAAAAAAAATTTGTCTCATAAAAGTTGCTCTTTAAAAAGATGCTGCACAACAGTTACATTATGGCAATGCTATTTGGTTGAGGTACCCCTTTAACTAAGGAGGTGCCAAATGGCTTACCGTGGGGTGGCACGTTGTCCTGTGTGCTGGGGGAATCAGGAGCCCCAGCCAAGGACACCTCCATTCTGACTGGCGACCTGTTGGGGGGGAAGGAGAAATCCGCAGCCTCAACCCCAGGGGCCGGGGCCCGCAGAACTCTGCGTCTGTGGGGGCTCTGCCACTGGAGGTCAGCCCCATGTAGAGAGATACTCACACCTGGGAGATAGATAGAGAGAAAGACTGAGTGAGAGAGAAAAAGAGACCGTGAGAGCGAGACAGTGAGAGACAGAGACAGTCGGAGAAAGACAGTGAGGAGAGGGATTGAATTAATCATATAATCAACCATCAGTAAAGTCTGAGGCCCCACATTCAGTGAAAAACAGAGATGACAGAAAAGATGGTGAAAGGTATTATTATCAGAGCTCAGTAAATAAAGTAAAATAAAACCCACATAGTTAAATAGTTTTTTTTAAATAAAAAAAACCTAACAGTAAGGGAGCTGGAACATTTACGTTGTAACGTTTGAGACCTTATCAAAACTTCAAAAGACAACCTCTGTTGGTTAGGAAATGGGAGATAGGTGATTCCAGAGCCTTATATAGTAGTGCTGGGAATTGCCAGGGAGTTCACGATACGATGTTATCATCTCGATACTTAGGTTCCGACATTATAATGTATGGCGAATCTCACGATTCTATATGTATGGTGATTCTATATGCGATTCGATACTGTGATTTGATGTTTCAAACATATTGCTCACCATGTCTGCTGCAGAGAGACGAGCGCCAGCCATGACAAAACTAGTTTTGATCAGTCAGGGAAATAAAAGTGCTGAAACCATGTTGGCTTACTATTTAAAAAGAAGACGGAGAACAAGCTATAGGATGTAAATACCTGAGTTTTGGCGCAGGTTGGCCCACAGCCGATAGCGCTAGCTGACGCTACCTATAGTAGCAACATTTGAAAAAATACTTTGTGTCAAATATTGACATAATATTGTCCCAAAATAATGCACCCCCCCAATCACTATTATACAGACATGCAAATCATGAGTAAGCTTTACAGTGGCCACAAATAAGATGTGGAGATATATCTATGGCTATACAGTCGTGTCTGAGATGATTGACACCCTTAATAAAGATGAGCAAAAAATACTGTATAAAATAAGCAATACAAACACTGAGGTATATTGTTTGCGAATTTTTGTTGTTGATACTAATGCAATTGATCAGACAAATAAATTGTGTTCCCTGAAGTGATCCTGTGCACCCGCTGAGAGGAGCCATTATCTAACATGGCCTAGTGAGTAGGTTAACAACAACCCCTCTGAAGAGGTCTGCGACCCACTCTTCCATCTGACGAGGCTCTGGGGAAGGTCGTCGCTGGTCTGAACGCTGAATTTCCCTTTGTGACAGCTCCGCGACTCAGCAGAATTTCTGCTGAGCCCCAGACATACAGAGAAGGAGTGCGAGGGAGAACGCTCAACACTCACGCCCTTCCCGCAGTGGCTGAGGTATTGAAATAACAGCAGGTAATAAAACCACCACAAACTCTTTCTTCCTGGAAGAAATCAATGGGCGGGTTCCCTCAATGACTTCAGTTGTAATAAACGTTTCACTCAGCCATCAGCTGCTAGGAGGTATTTTATAGCGCGAGTAGAGGTTACTGCAGCCCCAGAGGAGATGTGAGTGATAAAAGCCAGGGCACTATAGAAATCGAATGATTCCATCACATTTTAAAGAGTTGTCGAACGCAGCTCTGCCGGTCTGATTTCACACATCAAAGCATATCATTTGCACACTTTAAAATTCCATCTGTGCCAATCAAAATCCAAATGACCTGCTACTTCCAAACACAAGGTCTATATCGTGCTGTTACCACGCCTACCACAGTACCCTCTAATTTCAAGATTAAGCATAAATCACAACATTGAGAAAACCACTTTACATTTAAG
This sequence comes from Oncorhynchus tshawytscha, assembly GCF_018296145.1. Lineage (NCBI taxonomy): Eukaryota > Metazoa > Chordata > Actinopteri > Salmoniformes > Salmonidae > Oncorhynchus > Oncorhynchus tshawytscha. Next base: position 22,273,468 of record NC_056445.1, read on the forward strand.
ATATACTTTACATGATTTATATTAACTAGTCAGTAGATTAGACCCTGGAAAATTATAAATATTGAACATGACAAGATGATTGGCCTACTAATAGACCATTAGGTTGATTTTTGTTGGATGATAAGATATAATATAAGCATAGAAGCCTAGGTGTCCATAGAGAAACATAAAGCCAATCAATAATTAACAACAGTGTTTTTGTTGCCTCTGAGTGACCACTGGGCAGCAGCACACACACATTTTAGTCATTTAGTAGATGCTCTTATCCAGAAAAACATACAGTAGTTAGAGCATATATTTTCATACTTTTCCAATACTGGTCCCCCTGGGAATCAAACCCACAACCCTGGTGTTGCAAGCGCCAAGCTCTACCAAGTGAGCCACACGCACGCACACATGCACACACAACTTGTTTAGAGACACTGAATGCACAAAACCCAAACTGATTTACAGAGTCAGACAGTCACAGAGCAGAGTCAATGAGCATATCGGCCAAAATCCTGACCGAAGGTACACACACAAAATGCCAATTGTCATGTGGTAATCCATGCCATAACAGTGGAGGCCAAGTTGGTGCCAGCATTTTGCTATGCTAGCTATCTCAGGAGGATAATCAGGCTAAGCTAGTTGGTTTAAATAGTTTTCCACACAGAACCATTGTACAGTCACAAAACACATAATTCTCCTTTTCACTGAATAGTAGTATCAGAAACGTCTGTTTGATAATAATAAGTTCATCACACTCAGGTGTGCTGCATCACATCAGCAGCTAATTACAGGACAAATAAGAGTGGCTCATGGGAAAAGTCTAAATGGGCTCCTTGGGATTTCTCAACTCTGACGATACCCCATTAAAGTTGAAATTATAAACGGTTAATGGTTAGAGTAAGGGCAGGGAAGTTCCAAGGATCCCAGATAGCACCAACAGTGGCTCATGGCCTCTGCACATGAACAGGAAGCAGTCTTACTTGACAAGTTATTAAGTTATTGGCACGTTATTATGGGTGTTATTAAGTTAGTGATCGAGTCATGGAGGGAAAAATAGGTTTTATTCCTCCAGGGATGGGGAACATTACCAAGATGCAAGTTACATTCAGTGGATGTAATGAAATTATACTCAGGAAATGTAACATGGGACTACAGTGATTCTTAGGTGACTTTATTTGCTAATCTGTGAGTAAAGCTGCACCATGTAGCTAACATTATTTAGCTACAGTGGCGACAAGCACGGTCTCTTTTTGTTTTCTTGAGTGAGGCAGCTCCAAAATGCAGGTGTTTCAGCCCAGCTCAGTGCTTTCTGTGGTGGTGGGGCGAGCCAGCAGAAAATAGGAGCATTTCACCGTGATTGGCTCAGTGTTCAATCACTCATGGGGACAATACGTCATTGCCAAGTTTAAGTCCTTAGTAAGAGTAGACATCCAAAATTTACGCCCTTAGGGTCCTGCCATAGAGTTATATTTACAAGTCTCAAGATCATTGCCCACAGATAAAATTGTCAAATCACGTTATATGTACAGTAGCTTTGATTTGACTGATCATGTCAACATCCTACTTTCAAAGTATTGGCTAGCAAGTCATCCCCATGAATCAAGTCAACAATCTACTGGCAAATCATTTTTAATCCTCGTCATATGAAGACAAATAATGAAGAGAAATCATAGATAAAACGTATCAGTGCTCATTGGCCATTGGACATAAAGATTACACAACCAGTTGGAAATCGCAAATTCAACAATGAGTGGTTTGTAAGAAATCAGTGGCTGACTGCAACATTGCAAAGCAACCCCTAGCCTGCTATTCAATGGAGTGGCTGTGTTTTTTTCAGAGTTCCCACCATAAATCCAGAGAATGCCAGACTTTGATGACAAAGTTTGATGACAAAATGTGCTACAAAGGACCTCCACGCCACCTTCACAAGGTGAGTCCAAAAATGTTTTGTATGCTGCTGCATAAATGATGTAATATGCCAGGGCGATATGTATACTGTAGCTAAGAATGTAATACTAAGTGTATGTTGTGTAGTAAGCTGTTAGTAGCCCATGTGCCTCACCCTAATCACTTGGTTAATTTTCACCAACGTGGCATTGTAAACACATCATTTGTGGCAGGTGTGTGGTTACTTGCTAACGTTTTTGTACAGTTTTGACAGTGCTACTGATAGTAGTGGTGGCGCTTGGCTTGCACATGCAGATTCAGGACACACAACATTCTGTAATAGAATTGTGTTATTTGACGTGTCAAATTAAAAGCTTATTTATTGCGTCAAATAGTGTTATATGACGTGTATATTTTTTGACACACAACGACCCAAACGGCGTTCAATGTGCCTCACCCTAATAATTTGGTCTATTTTCACCTCTTAATTTTGCCTACTGTTCTAGCTTGGTGGTGCACAGGTAGCCTATAACCTGTTTTAGAGAATATTGTAAGAGCTTTCATTGTCTGTTTATGTGCCCCCTTTATTTATCCTACGGTTCTGACTTGTTGTACAGGGAGAACACTGTAAGAACGGCCCATGTTCTGAATTCTGTCGCTGTACATTTCAAAAGTGCTGAACAAATAGTTATATTGACTACGTCCGTCGTCGCTCGCTCATTATCTTAAGGAGGCTGCGAATTTTCGCAGCTTTTTGTTAAAAATCGCGCAACATTTCAGCGTCCTGCTACTCATGCCAGGAATATAGTATATGCATATGATAAGTGTGTGTGTATAGAAAACACCCTGAAGTCTCTAAAACTGGTTAAATCGTGTCTGTGGCTAGAACATAACGTGTTTAGGAGTCAAAATCCTTCGAAAAACTGCTCACCAAAAACACAAAAATAATATCCATCCGCCAGTCAATGTATTGTCTAAGGCTGAAGAAAATACATGTCAAGCCCCTGTAAACGCCTACAGCTTCCACACGATGTCGCCAGTGCTGTCATTTAGGGGCGGCTTTATCCTTGGTTTGGAAACGTGACGCATTTCCTTTCTTTGGGCTCACCACAGGATGTTTTGAATGTGAAAACATGGACGATGATTTCAAGACTTGCTGCTATCGAATACAGATCGCCCCGTGATCAATTTAATAGACTATTAACGTTTATTAATACCTAAAGTTGGTTTAGAAAAGTAATTTGAAGTGATTTGTAAAAGTATATAGGTAACTTTTGTAATTTTAAAAAGTGACGTTGCGTCATGTAAAGGGGCATTTTTCTGGATCAGACCGGTCTTCAGCAAATCACATTTTGGGTATACAATGACGGATTTAATCGGGAAAAAGACCCAATTGTGATGTTTATGTGACATATAGGAGTGCCAAGAAAGAAGCTCGTCAAAGGTAATGAATGTTTTATATTTTATTTCTGCGTTTTGGGTAGCGCCGGCTACCGCAAAATCTGTTGTTTTGTTGACGGTCTGGTATTCTGGGGGGTGCATGCTATCAGATAATAGCTTCTCATGCTTTCGCCGAAAAGAATTTTACAAATCTGACTTGGTGGCTAGATTCACAACGAGTGTAGCTTTAATTCACTACCTTGCATTTGTGTTTTAATGAAAGTTTGAGTTTTATCGAAAACAATAGGTGGCGCTCTAAAATATCCGCTGATTTGATCCCGCCACAGGAACATCCTCCCTAACAAGTTGTCTTAATCGAAATTACGGATTGCCTCTTATCCGCTTGTCGTCCTCTTATGCCATAGTTTGTACATCTCAATTGTCAGTAGCAACCACATTTGTTTAAGCAAGTCATCCATATCAGCTATGTTTTTTTAAATGGCAGTAAATGAGGCTGAGTAACTTTCTTCGCTGCCAGACAAGGCTCAGCTGACAGCCAGGTGTAGCAGTGGTAAGGTGTTGGGACTGCTGTTGGGACTCTGCTGTTGGGACAGCTTTAACCCTAACAGTTTGTGGGCACCGTTTGTCACCGTTACAGTGCAATTAATGTATTGTTTAGTGTTGTGTTGTGTAGTGGCTTTGCTGGCATGCATGCACATTTTGTTTGTTTGCCCCACAGAGATTTACATGCTAAAATCGCCACTGTTTAGCTAACATGATTTAGCCTGGCTCACAATTCACAGCAAATTTTATTGGTCACATACACATATTTAGCAGGTGTTATTGTGGGTGTAGCGAAATGCTTGTGTTCCTGGCTCCAACTGTGCAGTAATATCTAACAATTCACAACAATAGTGTTTCCTACAAAATAATAATTCTGTCACTCATTCACATAAATGTCACCTTTTACATGATGAAAAAGAGATCGTTAGTATTGATTCAGAATATTTCTTTCACATTGATTCTGTATGTAATTCTATGGCTTAAACAGTCGGCACTCATTAGATCTGTAGCATTATAAGACTCTCTGTCACACCTGCATTTGAGTGATTCCATACGAAACCAGGACAAAATGTAATAAATATGCCAACTCGTATGAATTATTTCTCAATTACACTTTGATACAAATGTCAAATATGTCAACAATGCTTCACATTGACAGAATTGACAGAACAAACAGACAGAGCACCGAGATATTTTGGGATGGACGCCCATTTTTGGATCTGAATGTCTGGAAATGGTGAACTCGTCAAAAACTAGACCACCTACACAATATATTCATCATGGAATCTACAAGCAATCTAAAACTGTTGAACAGGACAGACAACAGCAAATGTTGCATGATACACCGATTAACCAACAATCTAGGCGACATGAGAATATTTAAAATCAGAAGTAGGGTTCAAATCAATAGTCAAAGTTAGAAGCAATGTAGTTTCAGTTGCCTTTCAAATAGCTAGTTAGCGGAAATAGTTATTGGGTACACTAAAACTTTTGTTGAATATTAAGATGTTTTGCAACAAAGTGCATGAACTGGTAGTTATGTAGCGTAAATTACTTTTGAATTTAATGAAAATTGCTACAGTATAACAGTATTGCTAGTTGATTTGTAACCCTGAATCACAACCACTGATGATTGTCTGTGCGAAAAATTATTCTCCAATGAGATCGCTAGCGCCTCCTCAGTTCATATGACATAACCTTGCCTTAGCATGACAGCTCACAGTAGGCTAGCTGGTTGGGTAAGTGAGCGGAAAATAAAAAGGGGGAGGAGTTGCCCTCGGGACCAGGTATCAGGAAGACAGAGGAGGGTTCTGGACCACTACACCAGCACAGTCAGGGGACAACAGACCTCCAGCTCAGTCAGGCCCCGGGGCAACACAATGGCTGTTTCACGCCTGCCAGATGGGCAACAGAGCTCTGACCCACATCTCCTTCCCTGAACCATGCATAATGGAGGAGTGTTACACCTAGGACACACAGCTCATTTACAACCCTCAGAGTGAAACTGTGTGGGAGGGTGATACGGGAGAGAGAGAGGGAGAAAGAGAGAGAAGGGGGGAACGGGAGCTAAGGAGAGATGGGAGAAAGAGGGAGAGAGTGTGTGTGTGTGTATGCGCGTGTGAAGGTCAAATGACTGTACGGTTCAGGAACACAACAGTGTGAAAAGAGAACAGAGTTGATAGACAGTAAAAGAAGAGTACATGTGGGTCATAGCATATGAGTGAGGGACAGAGAAAGAGAGAGATCGAAATAGAGGGGGGGCGAGAGCGACAGAGAGAGAGAGAGAGAGAGAGATTACTGCAGCAAAACCACTACAGAGGGGAGGGGGGGGGGGACACTGCTGTGGGTCTAAAACAAGTTGCCTGCAGCACTCACCATGCGAGGTGGAGAGGGAGAGAGCTTCAACCTCTCAAAGGGTAACAGGAGGAGAGGACGACAGCTCGGGGGCCGACCCAGTGGAGGCTCCGCAAGCGCTACACTAGCTAAACTTGGCTCCCCTACTCCCCGCAGGGGGAAATGGAAAAGGACCTTCTGCAGAGGCAATCAGCTGCATTCCCCATGTTTACCTCCACTCCCGAGCACCGCGGTGCTCTGCTCTAGCTTCTGAGCTCCCTCACATACAGACACAAACACTCTGCTCATCCCCAAAACATCCCTCAGATTATATAAACCTCTGTCCAGCTGGCACGAGGCACAGCTCAGGAAGAAACAGATGCAGACCAGCTTAGATCCTCTCTCAGGGAAAAATACAAGCAGAATGTTTATGCAGAGGGAGGGAGAGAGCGAGGGGGAGAGCAAGAGCGCTGCAGACAATCAGTATTCTTAATCAGTTATCCCCATCAGCCAATCCGTGGGAGAGGAGCTTTGAGGGTAGCCAATCGGAGCAGGGCTGGCTCTATCAGTGTGGTTGTTGACCAAAGGAATGACAGTTGCTGCTGCTCTGGGTGTTAATGTGTTTTTAAAGCCAGCACCTCACACACACGCACACACACACACAAATACATAATTGTTGTGTAGTGTGTATATTTTAAAGGAGCAATCCCTTAGAAAATTCTACCATTAGTTACCCTACTTGCATGCAACACTCAGAGCGAGTGTCACGCTACTGCAAATGAAACAAACCCTACATATATAATAGCTGGCTGCTTTCCAAAAGTGTGTTTTCAAAAGTCTGTTGTACGCTTTACCATGTTAGTAACACTTTAACTATTTGTTTTCAGGCAGGATCCAACTGGAACACAGTCTGCTAACCAGTGGTGTAAAGTACTTAATTAAAAATACTTTAAAGTTCTACTTAAGACTTGTTTTGGGGTATCTGCAATTTACTATTTATTTTTTGTCAACTTCTACTTTCACTTCACTACATTCCTAATGAAAATAATGTACTTTTTACTCCATACATTTTCCCTCATACCCAAAGTACTCGTTACATTTTGAATGCTTAGCAGGACAGGAAAATTGTCAAATTCACACACTTATCAAGAGAACATGTGGTCATCCCTACTGCCTCTGATCTGGCAGACTCAATAAACACAAAGTGCATCATTTGTAAGTAATGTCTGAGTGTTGGAGGGTGCCCCCGGCTATCTGTACATTTGTAAAACAAAATGGTGCTGTCTGGTTTGCTTAATATAAGGAATTTGAAGAGATTTATACTCTTACTTTTGATACTTAAGCATATTTTAGCAATTACATTTACTTGTGATATAAAGACTTCTTAGGGCTGCAATCCCGTCAACGGGATTGATATGACAACAGCCAGTGAAAGTGCAGAGCTCCAAATTCAAACAGAAATCTCATAATTAAAATTCCTCAAACATACATGTATCTTATACCATTTTAAAGGTAATCTTGCTGTTAATACCACCAAAGTGTCCGATTTCAAATAGGCTTTACAGCGAAAGCAGCACAAACGATTCTGTTAGGTCAGAGCCAAGCCACAGAAAAACACAGCCATTTTCCAGCCAAAGAGAGGAGTCACAAAAAGCACAAATGGAGATACAATTAATCACTAACCTTTGAGGATCTTCATCAGATGACACTCTTAGGACTTCACGTTACACAATACATGTATGTTTTGTTCAATAAAGTGCATATCAAAAAATCTCAGTATACATTGGCGCGTTATGTTCACTAGTTCCAAAAACATCCGGTGATATTGCATAGAGCCACATCATTTTACAGAAATACTCATTATAAATGTTGATGAAAATAGAATTGTTAGACATGGAAATATAGATACACTTCTCCTTAATGCAACCGCTGTGTCAGATTTTAAAAAAGCTTTACGGAAAAAGCAAACCATGTAATAATCTGAGAACGGCGCTCAGAAAACAAATAGAGATATTCGCCATGTTGGAGTCAACATAAATCAGAAATAACATTATAAATATTCACTTACCTTTGATGATCTTCATCAGAATGCACTCCCAGGAATCCCAGTTCCACATTAAATGTTTGATTTGTTCGATAATGTCCATCATTTTTGTCCAAAGAGCTACTTTTGTTAGCACGTTTGGTAAACAAATCCAAAGTCATGAAGCGCGTTCCCTAGTTGCAGACGAAATGTCAAAAAGTTCCGTTACTGTTCGTAGAAACATGTCAAACGATGTATAGAATCAATCTTTAGGATATTTTTAACATAAAACTTCAATAATATTCCAACCGGAGAATTTCTTTGTCTTCAGAAAAGCAAAGGAACGCAGCTACCTCATGTGAAATGCGTGTGACCAGCGCGTGACTGCTGTCAGACCTCTGACTCATTCCTCTCTCATTCGGTCCCACCTCACAGTAGAATCCTCAAACAAGTTTCTAAAGATGGTTGACATCTAGTGGAAGCCTTAGGAAGTGCAACATAACCAATATCCCACTGTTTATTCAATAGGGGCTGGGTTGAAAATCGACCAACCTCAGATTTCCCACTTCCTGTTTGGATTTCTTCTCAGGTTTTTGCCTGCCCTATGAGTTCTGTTATACTCACAGACATAATTCAAACAGTTTTAGATACTTCAGAGTGTTTTCTATCCAATACAAATACAAACAATATGCATATATTAGCAACTGGGACTGATGAGCAGGCAGTTTACTCTGGGCACCTTTCATCCAAGCTACTCAATACTGCCCCTGCAGCCATAAGAAGTATTAAGTATTTTTAGAACTAAATACTTTGACTTTTACTCAAGTAGTGTTTTACTGGGTGACTAATCTATACTTGAGTAACTTCCTATTAAGGTATCTATACTTTTACTTAAGTATCACAATTGGGTACTTTTTCCACCACTGGTACTAACCAGAAATACACTGTGTGTGCATGTGTTTGGTTAGGTTTTGTGATGTACAGTATGGTATTTCAAATATTGGATTCACAGTCAACCAATAAGGTGGAAAGCATCCACATTTTATTTCAAAAGGTCAGCGGTTGGTTGTTCCACCTCAAAAAGCACATGAAAGAGGATTTACAGCCACCATCTCAGATTGTTCTGAAATCGTTTCTGTTGTTAGAAACATAAGATTAGCATTCCTGCAACATTATTTTGTTGATATATTAAGCTAATTGATTGCACCCAAATTGGCGATTTTAAATGTATAGGATTCATATAATATTCAATAAATATAGTGCCAAACATCCGATTTGGACCAAACTTTTTTCTAACAATGAGTTAGACATGAGGAATCCAGAGAAATTGTCAAAAGCCACTCACGGACCACCAACACCCCACGCCAATTTATTTGAGTATTATATGAATCCTTTAAATTAAAAATTGCCAATTTGGGTGCAATCAATTAGCTTAATTTCTCAGAGATCAAATTCTATTTCAACAAAGAATATTTCAACAAAATAATGTTGCAGGACATTTTATCTGTTTCTAACTACAGAAATAATTTCAGAACAATCTGAGATAGTGGGTGTCATGGCTTGCTGAAATGACATGGAACGATCCAGGTGTGTTCATACTATAATGTGATTCCAGGATACTCTCTTCTGTGAATCTCAGAACCAACAGAATGACTCGATATAACTCATCACCATTGGCACTGATAAACACTGTATTGGCCTAACTCCAAAAAGCACAGACACTACTCTCATTATCACTTGAATAAGCACATCTATCCTGAACAAATATTTAAACATAACATGTAAAGTGTTGATCCGATGTTTCATGAGCTGAAATAAAAGATCCCTGGAATTTTCCATACACACAAAAATATTATTTCTCTCAAATGTTGTGCACAAATTTGTTTACATCCCTATTGGTGAGCATTTCTCCTTTGCCAAGATAATTAATCCACGTGACAGGTGTGGCATATCAAGAAGCTGATTAAACAGCACGATCATTACACAGGTGCACCTTGTGCTGGGACAATAAAAGGCCACTCTAAAATGTGCAGTTTTGTCTCACAACATAATGCCACAGATGTCTCAAGGTTTGAGGGAGCGTGCAATTGGCACAGCAGGAATGTGCACCAGAGCTGTTCAGTTCTCTACCATAAACCACCTCCAACATTGCTGAGAATATGGTAGTACGTCCAACTGCCCTCTCAACCGCAGACCACGTGTAACCACACAAGCCCAGGACCTCCACATCCGGCTTCTTCACCTGCGAGATCATCAGACCAGCCACCTGGACAGCTGATGAAACTGAAGAGTATTTATGTCTGTAATATAGCCCTTTTGTGGGGAAAAAACAAATTCTGATTGGCTGGACCTCACTCCCCAGTGGGTGGGCCTGGCTCCCAAGTGGGTGGGCCTATGCCGTCCCAGGCCCAACCATGGCTGCACCCTTGCCCAGTCATGTGAAATCCATAGATTAGGGCCTAATGAATTTATTTCAAATTAATAACTCAATAAAATCATTGAAATTGTTGCATTTATATTTTTGTTCAGTATACATCTCCTGATGGCGCTCACTACTGCCATCTACACTGATTACAGTCATGCCAAAGGTTCTGAGCTTGGGCAGGATAAGCTGTTTCTAGACGGGATTTTTTTGTGACCAAACCACAGAGCTGAGATTAGAATGAACTCAGGGTTCAAAGTTGAAAAGTGAAACCTTACTTGTGCTGCTATCGCTGATGGTCTCCTGGCTGGCGCTGCAGTGGGATGATATAGGGTTGATTGACAGGGAGGCAGGACAGGACACTGGCTCTTGGTACTCAGGGAGTTGCAGGGCTGCGGCAGCGGAGGCCTCGGAGCGAACCCCATCAGGACTGTCACACAGGGGGTGACCTCTGGGAGGGAATGGACTGTTCCAATGAGAGATACCAATGGCCACTTGGCCCCCGAGATCAAAACCTGTAGGGAATATTAATATCTCAGACTGAAAGAGTTTCTCAAAACATAGACTCCCTTCCTATAACACATAACCCTGGAAAGCATATGAATGTAAACACTTGTCCTTGCAACTTGCATACTTAGTCTATTTGTCTTACAGCAATGTCAGGGTTCTTTGAAAATCCTTGATATTGAATAGATCCCAGAAAGGCAGACATTGCAGAAAAATCCATTCCTTGAAAAGGGAAATTAGTGATATTATTCAAATAAGTTCCTGTTTCATAATGAAACTAAGGTTGTTGCTCTCTGGAGGATTGAGTTTCCACTTACGGTTACATATCCCATATCTCAGAAATTCAGGGTTCCGCTTCCCTAGTTGAACCAATTCAGCAAAATGCTGACATATTTCGCTCTCCCAGATCAAAATAAAAAATGTGGGTGCTATGTCCATAACAATGCTGCTCTCTAGTGGTTGATGTTGCCAACTCCATGACTGTCCTTTCCCTTTCCATCTTCGTTTCTCATTTGTCAGTGGTCTACTTCCACATACATCTTGGGAAGTATCATAACTAAGTATGAGGAGGCTACTTATGACAAAAAAGTATGTTTTGACGGTTGACAACTAAATTTATATTAAAAGGTATGTTGTGAAACATTTCCACCTGCAAGCACCTTTGTGGAAGTCTGTCAATTCTGTAGAATTAAATAAGAAAAATATGGTAACATTGATAGCATGCGGCAGAGTGTACATTTAACTTGAATTGATTTAACAGAGTTTACTTTATGCATTTGACTTTCCTTTTGAAGCATGCCACATGAAAGTTGCCAACAAACCCAACATTCCTAAAGGCATTGTAGGAACTCAAATGTCTCTGTCCACGCTCAACGGGCATCAAACCAAAGAGCAAAGAGAGCCTTCTCTAGCTTTTCTGGAAACACAACCCCAGCGCATTATAAGATACACTTCAAATGAGTGGATTTGGCTATTTCAGCCACAACTGTTGCTGGCAATCTCCATAGACAAACATTGACAGTAGAATGGCCCATACTGAAGAGCTAGAAGCCTTCTTATTAATGCTGTGTAAAGCATCAGTAGGCAGTAATGCATAATTCATTGCATTTTTTATTAGGCTATACATTACACTGAAGCAAGCACTAAAATGAAAAAAATGTATTACCTCTTCGGGTGGCAACTATATTACTACTATTTATTCATTAACATAAATCTTTATTCCTATCATTGCAAATGTAGTGGATCCCTGGGAAATCTCAACCTCCATTGCAACTGTATGCTACTTGAAATGCTATAGCATACAAGGTAATCCGCACCCGTGTGTGCTTCAGGGTGCCCTCTAAAACCATCCATGTAATGAGCTGTTTGAATGATACGGTGTGTTCTAAGCAACATCTCTGTCGCAGTCATCATAAAAATAAATGCCCTGCCTAGCTCTCTGAGGACCCAGATCACCACCGCCAGCACTTCCTGCCTCTTAGAGGGACCAAGGTACACTACAATGCAGGTGACTAGAATTGGGCTAGATTTGTATTATTTTGTATTTATTAAGGATCCCCACTTGGCAGCAGCTACTCTTTCTGGAGTCCAGCAACAATAAATCAAATCAAATTTTATTGGCCTCATACACATATTTAGCAGATGTTATTGCGGGTGTAGCGAAATGCAAGTGTTCCTAGCTCCAACAGTGCAGTAGTATCTAACAATTCACAACAATACACACATCTCAAAGTAAAAAAATAAATTGCATTAAGGCAACATATACATGACATTACATTTCATAACACTTTTCACAACACATTAAGTATGTTACCTCAGGCTCTACTCTACTCTACTCCCACAAATCTACAATACAGAATCCATGTGTGTGTAGAGTGGGTGTATTATAATGTGTAGGTCTGTGTGTGTGTCTCTTCACCATCCCCGCTGTTCCATAAGGTGTATTATTATCTGTTTTTAAATCATCAGTTACAGTGCATTCGGAAAGTATTCAGACCCCTTCCCTTTTTATACACTTTTTTATTCTGAAATTGATTCAATTTAATGTTTTCCTCATCAATCTACATATTGTAGCCCAATATGCCTCTCCTGAGTCCGTACTGGAGTAGCAGCAATGGGACAAGACTGTAACTACCAATTGGATATCATGAAATTGGGGAGAAAAAGGGGTAAAAAGTACTAACAACTTAAATATAAATATATATATCACACAAAAAATTGCAGAAATACTCAGACCCTTTGCAATGAGAGTCAAAATTGTGCACAGGTGCATCATGTTTCCATTGATCATCCTTGAGATGTTTCTACAACTTGATTGGAGTCCACCTGTGGTCAATTCAATTGATTGGACATCATTTGGAATGGCACACACCTGTCTATATAAGATCCCACAGTTGACAGTGCATGTCAGAGCAAAAAGCAAGTTATGAGGTCAAAGGAATTATCCGTAGAGCTCCCAGACAGGATTGTGTTGAGGCACAGATCTGGGAAAGGGTAACAAAACATTGAAGGTGTACATTTAAGGGCCCTGTTCTGAGCCAATTGTAATTTTCTGACGTCCCTCTTTGTGGCAACTGACCACACGACTGAACAGCAGTGCAAGAGTGACATAATTAGGGCCTGTAGGACCTACCTTGTTGATAGTGTTGTTAAAAAGGCAGAGCAGCGCTTTATTATGGACAGACTTCTCCACATCTTAGCTACTGTTGTATCTACATGTTTTGACCATGACAGTTTACAATCCAGGGCTACTCCAAGCAGTTTAGTCACCTCAACTTGATCAATTTCCACATGGTTTATTACAAGATTTAGTTGAGGTTTAGGGTTTAGTGAATGATTTGTCCCAAATACAATGCTTTTAGTTTTTGAAATATTTAGGACTAACATATTCCTTGTCACCCATTCTGAAACTAATTGCAGCTCTATGTTAAGTGTTGCAGTGATTTCACTCGCTGTAGTAGCTGACGTGTATAGTGCTGAGTCATCCGCATACATACACACTGGCTTTACTCAAAGCCAGTGGCATATCAGTAGCAAAGATTGAAAAAGAAGGGGCCTAGACAGCTGCCCTGGGAATTATGTTGGAGAGGAAGCATCTGTGTTCTGTTAGACAGGTAACTCTTTTTACACAATATAGCAGGGGGTGTAAAGCCATAACACATACGTTTTTCCGGCAGCAGACTATGATAGATAACGTCAAACGCAGCACTGAAGTCTAACAAAACAGCTTCCACAATCTTTTTATCATCAATTTCTCTTAGCCAATCGTCAGTCATTTGTGCAAGTGCTTGTTGAACGTCCTTCCCTATAAGCAGGCTGAAAGTCTTGTCAATTTGTTTACAGTAAAATAGATTCATCATGGGCTGTGATCAGCTGGCCTGGTCAATAAGTGAATTCAAACAATGGTGAGTGCAGCAGTCAGTATGTTTGACCAGGTGAATATTCTGCATCAATAAATCAATTCAATAAATTTGATTAGATGTAACTCATCACTTTAGAACACCATTTGCTTGTAATCCAGGAATTGTCCATGGCTATAATACGCTTATTCATTTCCAATAATCAACAGCCCTTACTAGAGTAAAGACTACAAAGAACCAATAAAGTTGAATTAAGGGGGAACTGATTGTCAATTAGCACTTTAGGGGACCCATAGTGATGCAGAGTACCCTATCCTGGCCAAACAATGGGGAAAGATTTTAAATCACGCTCATCCAGGGGGTATATAGACTCCTCTGAAGGCAGCTTATTGAGAAAGGCTATTGATTTGTCATTTTCTGAAGTCTAGAGGTGGCTCAAGGTAAAGAATGTGGGCTACATTTAGAATGATCCATCTGTGGATGACTTGTGCCTGGTCAAAAACTCATCCATGCATCCATTAAACATTAGCTTTTTATCTAGGCTACTCTATATCAATTTCATTGTCAAGAACTCCACATACAGCACCTGAGGAATTGTTCATGTGCAGGTGTGAAAGATACATGATATTGGATCTGGTCTACTTCTACCTGAAAGGATAGATGTATTTTTAAAAAGTCTGATTTCTTGGTGTGGTCAGCGTTTTCACACTTTTTCCAAACATTTCTGAAAGTTTCAGCGTGACTTTTTCCCGCCAAACCAAATATGGCCTCCCTTTGCGGTCTCTTTTTGATATAGAGTAAGACATTCTGTAAAGTACAATTACCGATGGTGATCTGACTGACGCAGCTGTAAAAGGTTCCCGTTCCAGTGGAGACGTTGTAACTGCCACTGCTTGGTTCACGGTCTGGAAAGACAACATCATCATTGGTTGCCCTTGATCAGAGCCACTCTCACATCACACTCAACCTTCAAGAACATGTTTATTCACCCCAGATAACCTGGATTTATCCCATGCAAGGTCACACACAGTAGTTGATTTACTGCGTTGGACTTTCTTGGAGGACATTTTTGTGTTTTAGAACAGAAGACAAAAACGCCCCCATTGGTTCGATTAGCTTTTATGGAGGAGCTAAATCTGTCCAGAGGCTGCTGAAACGTACTAAATAAATAACGGCTGTTTTTGGATGGACTTTTGTGTTTGGGTTGGGGAAAGTGATGCAATATAATCAATACTGTACTCAGAGATACATGATTCCTTTAATTCAGGAGGATGTTTGTTGTTGCCACTGAAAATGGACTGAAAACATTTTTGCCTAACTATCCAATGTGTATTTAAAGTAAAGGCACACTAGATAGGTCCTAAATTACAATACTGTCTCCACGTCCACTACAAGACCTATGTCGAGTCAGACTGCTCAAAAGATGCAATGGTCATTCATTAGCCAAAAAGCCATTAACATTTTGGAAGCGTTCCTAATTATATTGAGGGGAAAGGGTGCCAACATTTACAAAAAATGACTTAGGTCTACTTCAGATAACATGATGCAAAAGGTTTAAAAAGACTCACATCTTGTATTTCCACACTTGGTGTCACATTGGAATACTGGTGTGCATGCATGTCAATGACTCCATAATGGATGAATGCGAATAGGGAGCAGTTTTGCTGGCTACGATTATGAGGGTCACCCAGTCAAATAAAACATTAACCCTGAAACCTATGGCTGATGAGAAATAACCAATTAAATCTGGGTCATCAAGGGAAATTAAAATGTTAACGTTTTATTAACTCTAAGAGTTGGCCTATAGAAAAACAATCACATTTAGGCTTCATCAGGACTATACATGATTTATATTAAGCCTCTGTGTGCTTGCTTATGGCTGCTCTTAAATTGTTAATTTAAAGTTAGTGTGGAATGTTTTGCTACATTGTATCACCACCCATGCACCAACACTTATATACAGAATCAGATATAAGCGCTCCTGTGTAAAGGGGTATTCGTTTGTTTTCATTAATCTATTGTCGCCTACTTTGAAAACCTTACAGAAAAAAAATATACAATGCTGTTTTTGGACTTTACCTGCTGTGGAACAGGAGGATAGCCGCGTGTCTGTCGCCAGTGCTGGGCTTCCAGGACACACCCGTTCCGTTTCATCCTGAGATTGCATACAAACAATATGTTCATTGACGTCTCCAGTTTTACATGCCCGTTGCTGCTCGGTCCCCCCGTTGCATATCCCTGGTTGAATCCTCATACCCTTGTTGAGCTGACGAACCAACCGAACATCAGTCCCAGAACAGTCATGATCCACGAGCATCATCACCAGCAAGTTCAATTCAAAGCCTGGGATATGTTAGCCAGCCTACATGTCTCGAGCACTCGTGTAGGTAATATTTTAATGACTATAAATAAATACAGAACCTAGCCTACAACTACTCAGGATATATAACGTTTTATTATGTATAATTTAGTTTGCCAGTCTGGTATCGTCCACCCTGGCTTCGTCCTTCCAGAAAGCTTGGAGAATACGGTCAATGGATTTAGCAGTGGGCGAGGAGTTTGGGACAGGCGTGGTTTTCATGCACGTCATCCAGGTGGCACCCTGCCACACTCTCCTGAGTGATCATAGGCTGCAGATCAATAGATGGACGTGTTCCTACAGCTAGAGACTTACAAAAGATGTATCTTTATAAGTTAAACATGAGTGTAGCATATTGCTGTAGCCTAAGCCCATTAAATATATTTGAACCTTGGAGGCATTTTCTGATTAAGCACACAACCTTTTATTGAAAAGTAGCCTACATTTGACTGACATCAAATAACAAAGTATGTAGCATATAGCACATTGTGTGTATAATGCTATTATAAAACAATATGGCGGCATTAAGTAGCCTATTTTAATTTCACTAGTTCTAATGCCAGTGTTTGAGTTTTCACCCGAAATGATACGGTTGGGATAGGGATAGCGTAAACCGTGATATCACTCCGAGGGTGTCTCAGGTGGAGTTGGGAAATGCACAAAAATAGGACAAATAATTATAAGCACCCACCAAATTATTCTTGTTGCAGATCTGTGGTTACATGCAATTACGGACTCTCTCAAAGAGGGGATTATCCTGCACAAAATGTCTACATAAAAATGTATGAATGAATCAGCAGTCAAATATAAGTAGATTAATGCATCACACATCAAATCTAAATTGTGGATGGTTTGCATGGTACAGTGAGTACAGATGGCTTTTATCATTAACACAGATAAACACCTAGGTGCAGAGCTGGTCCACAGCATCTTTCAGCACTGTCAGATTGTGCTATAACCTTGAGTCTCAATATTTTAGTCAGGATTTCACATTGGAGGGAGCTGTTTATTATGCAACTGTTCCAAAACACTTATACAATCAAATTCTCAGATGATTCAACCAATGAGGAATACCAGTGTTTATCGACCTGTGGAGTGGTGTCATCAAAATGGTATAATCCTGGATCACCAGGAACTGATCTTTGGTGTTCAACAGGATATCTACAACACACCTGTCGTGATCAAACCAAATCAAATTGTATTGGTCACATACACGTGTTTACCAGATGTTATTGCGGGTGTAGTGAAATGCTTGTGAGTTTGATATGATTCACAACCAATCCATATCCTAAAATGTCCATGTGAATTTCCTTTGTAATAAGAGGTTAATGAGCAAATCTACTTATGGCATCTAGGCTAAGGTCAAGGTCTTTTGGGTCAAGAAGACAAATGTTGTTTCCATGTTTCTGCTCCACCATTCAGTTTCATGTAGTACAGAATGACTACATGAATGATATGATATGATATAGCAGCTTCTGCCACCCTGTACAGCTTAAAAGCACGATGTTGACTCCTGCAAGTTTGTTAAAAACAAATTGTTGGCCACTTGCACTTAACGAGTCATTTAAAAACTAGGCTAAAACGTTTTGGTGCAGCGGATGAAAAGTATGTGCATTATATGCTTGCTCAGATGCTGTGAAGTGGAATCTCAGCTAAATCGATGTCTAAAACGATCATGGAGGTATCTAAAATAGATTTTCAGTTTGGGCATAAAAAACGAATTTATAGGACACAGTTTGCATTTGCAACATCTTAAAACAGGAAAAATGTGGAGCATGTTTCATAATTTTTTTGTGTGCGTGTTTATCAACTTTGGGTGGAAAAGCTCCTCAGCAAAGCACAGCACTGTGGAGGAAGGCCCTCTGGCCCAGGGGAAATAGCCCAGATCCGTCAGGTCATTACTCATAGGCCGATATCCTCAATGCCGTGTTCTACATTTCCAAACATAAGATGAAGGACCCGGGGACTTGAAGTTAGGGTTTCGCCTTTGCAGGGAACTTCTGCAAGTATCCCTCGCTTTACCTTCACATCTTTCAATGTAAAAGGGTGAAAAATATAGAAAAGTTAGAGCTGGGCTGTTTTAAAGGGCCAGTGCAGTCAAAAACCTGATTTTCCTGTGTTTATATGCTATTTTGTTTTGAAAATTATGACAGTGCCCTTTTAGTGTAAGAGCTGTTTGAAAAGGCCGCCTGAAATTTCAGCAGGTTTTGCATGGGTGGAGTTTTGGCTTTCCTCCAGGTGGTAAAGTTAATAGACCAATAACAAACAAAGTTCCAAACCTCTGCCAATAACAGCTAGTTTTCAGGTAACATATCCTGCTGTATTGGGCCTTTAAGGGTTGAGGGATGGTCTCCCTGACCCAGATTAAGCCTAGTCAAATCAAATCAAATCAAATGTATTTATATAGCCCTTCGTACATCAGCTGATATCTCAAAGTGCTGTACAGAAACCCAGCCTAAAACCCCAAACAGCAAGCAATGCAGGTGTAAAAGCACGGTGGCTAGGAAAAACTCCCTAGAAAGGCCAAAACCTAGGAAGAAACCTAGAGAGGAACCAGGCTATGTGGGGTGGCCAGTCCTCTTCTGGCTGTGCCGGGTGGAGATTATAACAGAACATGGCCAAGATGTTCAAATGTTCATAAATGACCAGCATGGTCTAATAATAATAAGGCAGAACAGTTGAAACTGGAGCAGCAGCACGGTCAGGTGGACTGGGGACAGCAAGGTGTCATCATGTCAGGTAGTCCTGGGGCATGGTCCTAGGGCTCAGGTCCTCCGAGAGAGAGAAAGAAAGAGAGAAGGAGAGAATTAGAGAACGCACACTTAGATTCACACAGGACACCGAATAGGACAGGAGAAGTACTCCAGAAATAACAAACTGACCCTAGCCCCCCGACACATAAACTACTGCAGCATAAATACTGGAGGCTGAGACAGGAGGGGTCAGGAGACACTGTGGCCCCATCCGAGGACACCCCCGGGGTCCTGGACTTAAAGCGTGCTCAATGGAGAATCTCCAAGTAAAGTCTTTTTTAAATTCAGGACTAGTAGTCTAAATCTTCGGCTGGAAAACCATCCTTTAATGTTTGGCAGATTATGCTGCCACATGCTTTGCTTCTCTTATGCTGAATTCAGTCAGTACTTCACATATCAGTGTCTACACTCTTAGAACCAAAAATGGTTCTACCTGAAACCGAAAAGGGCTCCTCTATGGGGACAGCCAAAGAACCCTTTTGGAACCCTTTTTTCTAAGAGTGTATTTCACACAATTACATTCAATGTTATTATTCACCACGAAACAGTTATCTCTCTTCAAAGTACATTTTGAAGAGACTGTTTGGGGTCACTAGCAGCTGCACTGTCGCACCATCAGACCCATAAAGAGTGGGATAAGTTTACTTCTAATTTCTGTGAAACACAATTTATATTTTCCTGATGAGCTACAACATTATCATAGTCATTTGATATGAATGAAACAAGACTATGGGTTCCTCTTATGTCGAAAAGGGACATCAGTCGGTCACTTATATCTGGAAACCTGGCTCTTCCCATGGTACAGCTTCAGTAAAAGGCAACCTGACACTAAATGTGTGTGTATGTGTGTTTGTGTCAAGGTGAGAAACGATCAATGTCAGTCGCTTCACAACAAGCAGCTGCATGAAAACAGCAGTGTCTTTTGTTTGCTTGAGTTGTATTAGGCCTCACTACACAGCTGCATGTCTTCATTTCACTCACCAAGTAGCCTAAAGTGCCTCCTTACAGCCAAAGAGTATAGTCTAGATACAGAAAGAGGCCCCGAAGCCATCATCCTTGAAGCTGGAAAACTATGCAGTCACAGCTTCTTTGGCTAGCTCAGCCAAACAGTACAAAAGACATGTGACCATGTCAAGCTGCAGAACATGTGTAGTACAAGTTGTTGTGTTGGAAACTTTGACAATAAACTTTGTTGTAGTTATTGTGTTTGAATTGAATCTTAATCTTATTAGCCACATCAACACAACACTTATGAAAGCCATTTGTTAGGATGGAGTAGCCCACACACATCAAGCAGGAACCTGTGTGTTACCTAAGAAGAGAGAGACAGAGAGGTGGACTCATCGTTGCCTTTCTATCTGGGTTCACGTGTCTGCAATATGAGGGCATGTTCCACTAAGGCTGTGTGGAGTGCTGACTCAGAGGCTTCCTTCCTCACACTCTCCCTCTGGCAGCAGGGGGTGGGGTTATGCCGGTGAGGAGATGCATAAATAGGCCATGGTGCATGATTCCCACTAAACAGATCTCCAAGGCTATCTGTAGCATGACAGATTCCCACTAAACAGAACTCCAAGGCTATGTGTAGCATGACAGTTTCCCACTAAACAGAACTCCAAGGCTATATCCAAGGCGCAGACCAGCTGGCCGGTGTGTTTACGGACATATTCAATCAATCCCTATACCAGTCTGCTGTTCCCACATGCTTCAAGAGGGCCACCATTGTTCCTGTTCCCAAGAAAGCTAAGGTAACTGAGCTAAACGACTACCACCCCGTAGCACTCACTTCCGTCATCATGAAGTGCTTTGAGAGACTAGTCAAGGACCATATCACCTCCACCCTACCTGACACCCTAGACCCACTCCAATTTGCTTACCGCCCAAATAGGTCCACAGACGATGCAATCTCAACCACACTGCACACTGCCCTAACCCATCTGGACAAGAGGAATACCTATGTGAGAATGCTGTTCATCGACTACAGCTCGGCATTCAACACCATAGTACCCTCCAAGCTCGTCATCAAGCTCGAGACCCTGGGTCTCGACCCCGCCCTGTGCAACTGGGTACTGGACTTCCTGACGGGTCGCCCCCAGGTGGTGAGGGTAGGCAACAACATCTCCTCCCCGCTGATCCTCAACACTGGGGCCCCACAAGGGTGCGTTCTGAGCCCTCTCCTGTACTCCCTGTTCACCCACGACTGCGTGGCCACGCACGCCTCCAACTCAATCATCAAGTTTGCGGACGACACAACAGTGGTAGGCTTGATTACCAATAACGACGAGACGGCCTACAGGGAGGAGGTGAGGGCCCTTGGAGTGTGGTGTCAGGAAAATAACCTCACACTCAACGTCAACAAAACTAAGGAGATGATTGTGGACTTCAGGAAACAGCAGAGGGAACACCCCCCTATCCACATTGATGGAACAGTAGTGGAGAGGGTAGCAAGTTTTAAGTTCCTCGGCATACACATCACAGACAAACTGAATTGGTCCACTCACACAGACAGCATCGTGAAGAAGGCGCAGCAGCGCCTCTTCAACCTCAGGAGGCTGAAGAAATTCGGCTTGTCACCAAAAGCACTCACAAACTTCTACAGATGCACAATCGAGAGCATCCTGGCGGGCTGTATCACCGCCTGGTACGGCAACTGCTCCGCCCTCAACCGTAAGGCTCTCCAGAGGGTAGTGAGGTCTGCACAACGCATCACCGGGGGCAAACTACCTGCCCTCCAGGACACCTACACCACCCGATGTTACAGGAAGGCCATAAAGATCATCAAGGACATCAACCACCCGAGCCACTGCCTGTTCACCCCGCTATCATCCAGAAGGCGAGGTCAGTACAGGTGCATCAAAGCTGGGACAGAGAGACTGAAAAACAGCTTCTATCTCAAGGCCATCAGACTGTTAAACAGCCACCACTAACATTGAGTGGCTGCTGCCAACACACTGACACTGACACTGACTCAACTCCAGCCACTTTAATAATGGGAATTGATGGGAAATGATGTAAATATATCACTAGCCACTTTAAACAATGCTACCTTATATAATGTTACTTACCCTACATTATTCATCTCATATGCATACGTATATACTGTACTCTATATCATCGACTGCATCCTTATGTAATACATGTATCACTAGCCACTTTAACTATGCCACTTTGTTTACATACTCATCTCATATGTATATACTGTACTCGACACCATCTGCTGTATCTTGCCTATGCTGCTCTGTACCATCACTCATTCATATATCCTTATGTACATATTCTTTATCCCCTTACACTGTGTATAAGACAGTAGTTTTGGAATTGTTAGTTAGATTACTTGTTGGTTATTACGGCATTGTCGGAACTAGAAGCACAAGCATTTCGCTACACTCGCATTAACATCTGCTAACCATGTGTATGTGACAAATAAATTTGATTTGATTTGATTTTGATTTTGATGTGTAGCATGACAGATTCCCACTAAACAGAACTCCAAGGCTATCTGTAGCATGACAGATTCCCACTAAACAGAACTCCAAGGCTATGTGTAGCATGACAGATTCCCACTAAACAGATCTCCAAGGCTATCTGCAGCAAGTAAATGCTGTGTGCCATAGGTTATGAACACGCTTTTGCACATAGCCTACCACCAGGTACTACAGTATGACCTCGTGCCTCTTATATTGTCATTCAGCAGAGTGATCTTGGAGTGGAATAGGTCTATTGGTATTTCTGAATGATGAGAGCTCGCACTTGTATGTGTTAGCAATTGTGCTTTTTTACATTCATGCTAAGACGCAATCATTACCTTGCTCAGTTTGTCTATAAAACACTGTTAATTTTGTAACATTTCTACCGTGTCACCATCTTGAAAGTATCACGTTCTGTGTTCTCGAAAGCGCTCTCATGCACTACTTTACCTGTGCAGTGAGCAGACATTTTTTGGGCTACGTTTTTTGTAAATTAAAATGCATTATACTAATTCCATGACCATTATACACTGAGTGTACAAAACATAAAATCTTCGAGGCATGGTACTCCACTAGGTGTCGAAAGCGTTCCACAGGGATGCTGGCCCATGTTGACTCCAACACTTCCCACAGTTGTTTCAAGTTGGCTGGATGTCCTTTGGGTGGTGAACCATTTTTGAAACACACAGGAAACTGTTGAGCGTGAAAAACCCAGTAGCATTACAGTTCTTTACACTCAAACCAGTGTGCATGGCACCTACGACCATACCCATTCAAAGGCACTTAAATATTTGATCTTGCCTCTTCACCCTCTGAATGGCACACACACAATGCCTGTCTTAATTTTCTCAAGGCTTAAAAATCCTTCTTTAATCTGTCTTCTCTCCTTCTTCTACTCTGACTGAAGTGGATTTAACAGGTGACATCAATAAGGGATCATAGCTTTCACCTGGATTCACCTGGTAAGTCTTTCATGGAAATAACAGAAGAAGTTCATAATGTTTTGTAGACTCAGTGTATGTGTTGATGTCATTTTTTTTATTGTATCTTGTTTTCTCAAAGGAGAAAAGCATGCAAGCAATTATGTACATATAATTTGTAATTTGCTAGTGGAGAAGGAGTCTAATTTTATGCAAGCAATTTGTTTCCAAGTTTCCTCTCCTCGCCTCCTCGATTACCTGTAGACTTCTTCAAAAGGAGGCAAGGAGAGGAAGGAGGGAGTGGACGTGAGGAATCGAGGAAATCCAATTGAGAAAAGGCCAAGGAGGCATCAAGAGAGGAGAGAGGATGTGAGGAATCGAGGAAAGATTAATTGAGAAACAGACAATGTCCTAACGCTCTCTATGTGTGTATTGTGAATCTAGTGCCCTCTATTGCCAGTGCAGGCCAAGGCCCGACACCTGTTGCTCCATACCTACAGCCTGACCAGCTGCATCGAGC
Source organism: Oncorhynchus tshawytscha (assembly GCF_018296145.1). Taxonomy (NCBI): domain Eukaryota; kingdom Metazoa; phylum Chordata; class Actinopteri; order Salmoniformes; family Salmonidae; genus Oncorhynchus; species Oncorhynchus tshawytscha. Next base: position 22,297,447 of record NC_056445.1, read on the forward strand.
AGGTCCTGACTCATAGAAATAGGGCTACACACACTTGCACAAGCTGCAGAGAGTCCACCGCCTAGAATAAAAAATGTGGATGCAGACTATTTATTGGGATTGCATTCTAAGTGGTACTTAGAATGCATTCTAAGTGGTACCTCCTCCTTCCAGAGGAGGTTGGTGGGAGGAGCTACAGGAGGACAGGCTCATTGTAATGGCTGGAATGGAATAAATGGAAGTGTACAGTATATGGACAGCACATGTTAGACTCAGCTCCATTTATTCCATTCCAGTCATTAAAATGAGTCCGTCCTCCTATAGCTCCTTCCACCAGGCTCCCCATTCCCTTCATAACCTCAGGATGCAGTACTGGCCAGTCATTGATCACATGATCAGCTGTTAGTTTGTCTGTGAATGAGCCTTGGTTATCAATCTTGAGTTAAATTATCACTAGACTAAGACAGAGAGAGTGAGATCTGTCTTTGTGTCTGTCACTCATGCTTTCTTTTACTAAACAATGCAGCATAACTGTCAGTCACTGTCTCACCTGGAAGATATGTTAGCTGGAAACATGTGAATGAAGAACCTGTTAGTACATTCTGAAATAATAAATATAGTATTTTGAAAACTCACCTAAAAAGTTGATACATTATTAGAGACAAGGACCCCACTGGGCACAGATTTCAAATCAACATCAATTCCATGTTTGTTCAACGTGATTTTATTGAAATTACGTGGAAACAACGCTGATTCAACCAGTGTGTGCCCTGTGAGAAGAGGCAGAGAGACGTGAGTCAGATTAACATGATTAGTTATAATTTGGTAATGACAGAGGGCATACATCCGGGTTTTGACATTGACTGATATATTATAGGACAAGAGTGCTGTCTGTGGTCTCTTCTGCTTCTATGGAAGACTACAGTGGTGAGGTACTGTTTGTGCTGTTGTATTACACTACCACCACTAGATGGAGTAGTTGTCAGCAGTATGGTGTGTTCTGTCCAGACTTTAGCCTAGGTGTCACAGTTAGGAAGAAGTGAAGCAAACACTCATGCTGATAACCACTACACTTGACTAGCCTGTTTTCCTTCTATACTAATAACCACCACACTGTGACCAGTCTGGTTTCTAGGCAACAGAGCAAGTCTGTTTGTGGTTAGTGATCAGTTTAGAACGGATACAAACCCTGCCTATCCCAATAACCAAGAGGAAACACAGTCAGTGTTCTGAGAGTTCTGCCCTGGTTATGGAGTGGAGCAGACGCCTAAGTCACAATGAGCTAGACTTCCTGATCACAAGACAGGGGCAGGATGTGGGTATGTGAGACTGTTGTCACGTACACACACAGACCCTATTCAAACCCTTTACATGTGCACCTTTTATTTCTTTCCTCTAGGTAAGATCTCACACAATCGAATGGGTGTAAGCAAGGGTTCTGTTGTATAGCTTTCACCCATCCAGTCATATCAGATCATTGATTACCTCAAGGTAATATGGACAGTCTTTTTTACTTGAGATCTCAAATTGATATGGTTATAGAAAAATATCTGTTGATATATGGGTAGCGAGGTAACAAGAGTTCAGACTTTTTCTCACAGGGAGTCTACCTGTCCAGGCTCACCCAGTGGTGATGACACATGCTCATCTGTGGTAATGGCAGCTACAGTGCCTTCAGAAAGCATTCACACCCTGAGTTTTTCCACAGTTTTTTGTGTTACAGCCTGAATTGAAATAGATTAAAAATTGGAATTGTTTTTTGAAATGTATACAATTTATTTAAAATTTAAAATCTGAAATGTCTTGAGTCAATAACTATTCAACCTCTTTGTTATGGTCAGCCTAAATCATTTCAGGAGTAAAAATGTGCTTAACAAGTCACATAATAAGTTGCATGGACTCACTCTGTGTGCAATAATAGTGTCTAACATGATTTTTGAATGACGACCTCATCTCTGTACCACACACATGCACTGAGTGTACAAAACATTAGGAACACATTCCTAATATTGAGTTGCAGCCCTTTTTGCCCCCGGAACAGCCTCAATTCGTCGAGGCATGAACTCTACAAGGTGTCAAAAGCGTTCCACAGGGATACTGGCCCATGTTGACTCCAATGCTTCCCACTCATGTATGACTAGTTGTGCATTCTTTTATAGGTCCTTGGGTACAAATATTGTACTGGACTGTCAGTTGACTAACTGTAGCCCGCCTGTTGCTCTTCACAGTTGGCTGGAAGTCCTTTAGGTGGTGGACCATTCTTGATACACACAGGAAACTGTTGAGCATGAAAAACCCAACAGCGTTGCAGTTCTTGACACACCCAAACTGGTGCGCCTGGCACCTACTACCATAACCTGTTCAAAGGCACTTAAATATTGTGTCTTGCCAATTCACCCTCTATATGGCACACGTACACAATCCATGTCTCAATTGTCTCAAGGCATAAAAAAATCGTTCTTTAACCTGTCTCCTCCATCTACACTGATTGAAGTGGATTCAACAGTTAATCAATAAGGGGTCATTCACCTGGATTCCCCTGGTCATTCTATGTCATGGAGAGAGCAGGTGTTCCTAATGTTTTGTACACTCAGTGTATACATGTAGTAAGTGGTGATATAATAATAACGCTTTATGAGAGGGACATGTAGGTGTTATTGCTCCACCAATCCGTAAGAGGACTGTCTCTGCACACAGACACAACAGACACACACAGTGTCTTAAGGGTAACTCTATCCCCATCCTGCTCTCCCTCTGCCTGATTACTGTAATCAGTAATTATGTTAAGAGAGGGATTGGCTCCAAGCAGCCCAGTCTGGTGCATTAGGACTGTTCCATCAGTCAAGACAATGCATGTTTTCTGAATACTAATTCTAGACTGACATTTTGGGACACAGACAGAAGCCAGACAGAACTATGATGTCACCTTATGGACAGTTTGGCACAAGGGCTTTTGTTACACAGGTTAATGTCTCCATCAGACACACTTCTGGGGACAGAGACAGAGAGAAGCCAGACAGAGCTGTGATAAAGTTACCTTGATGATAGTTGGGGACACAAGCTTTTGAAAACAACCACCAGAATGGACATACTTAACTCCTCATTAATAGTGCTTCTACACCTGCATTGCTTGCTGTTTGGGGTTTTAGGCTGGGTTTCTGTACAGCACTTTGAGATATCAGCTGATGTACGAAGGGCTATATAAATAAATTTGATTTGATTTGATTTGATTTGATTAATAACACGAGCAATGGTACATTTTTATTGCAATAATTATTATTTCACACACACATACAGTTTGTTTCACAGCCAAACAGCTGTGGTCACATTTAGAGTCAGCTATAGTGCAGTACAGTGCAGTAACATCACTGGGACAGACAGACAGCTGGTTTACAGTGAAGACAAAAGCTTTTACTCTTTACAGCCTGGCGATGTAAGTAACACTACAGCTGTGGACATCCTCAGTCCTGGGGACAGTACTGAGCACAGTGATACCCCACCAGTATAGCAGAAGCGTTTCCGCACACTAAGTATCAGAGAATCTAGTCTGGGCAGAAAGGATTCTGCTAGACTGGGAAGGGGTGCAGGAAGGGCAAGGAGGCAGCTCTCATTCAGGATGGAGGGGGGGAGGAATGGGAGAGAATGGAGAGAAATAGAAAGATAGAGAGATCACTTTGTCATACTCTTCACCATCTCCAGCTCTTCAATGGGCCTCCATTTCTGGTTGATAGTGACCAGCTGCAGTTGGGAGAAAACCACACCCACTTACACAACAACAACAATAACACTTATCGGTCAAATGTTACTACAAATACTCACCAGCGTTGGGGTCAATTCCATTTAGATTTAGTCAATTGACAAAGTCAAGTAAAGTTCAAGTTCCAGTTTTCCTCATTGCTTGATTAGAATTACAGTCTCAGTCAACTTCCTGGATTGACAAAATTTCAATGGAATTGACACCAACCCTGCTGCTTCACACTACATCCACAGTCAATCAATCCCACAGGACATCAAATCATCCCTACTGCATCTGCCTCCTTTATCAATAGGTCCCCATGCAAAGAATCAACTGTGAATACAGATGTTTAGATAACAGTTGAAATTACTTTTAGATGACAGTAGAAATGGGAGACGTCCCGCCCCCCGATGGGTGCCCAGCCCTTTATGGTAAGTTATAGTCCTACTTGGCAACGTTTCTCTGATGTGTGACTCAGCAGAATAGAGGAGGAACCACTGCATTGGCACACAACCTATACCCATAACGTTACCCACAGAGTGGTCTCAATACCCATACCAATATCAACTTAGAGTGGTCCTCTATCAGAAATAACTAGGCATATGAAGAGTGTTTATAATGTAAAGCATACACAGCACACTAATTAAGCCTAAAAAAGCAAGAAAATGTCAAAACTAACAGATAGGTTAGAAATAGACAGACATAAAAAGTGTTTATAATGTTATCAATCACCTTCTGTGGTTTAGATGGGTCCAGTCTCTCCCAGGGTTCAGGGTTTGTGCTTTTATTTAAACTGAAAGAAAGTTAGAGAAATGATTAAAACAGAATATATCTCTGCCTGCTATGCCAGGGTTTGTCTTTATCGAAATATAAAGTTAAAGGGGCAGGCTTGTCAGAGACTGATAAACAAATTCACATAATGAAATCAGCATGGGGCTACAGTTAAAGCTAGATCATACCAGGTTAGTACTTCAAGTTTCTAATCGTACCCATTACTAGAAACACAAGGAAATATAATGCACATGCAAATAAGATAAAATGCAGATTACCCAGACCAAGATTAAATCTTACCCTATACTAAAATTACTAAAAATGCTTTAGTAAAGTACTAGGTTTAATAGGGTCCAGGAAGCCATAACAATGTACAGCAAATACATGATAAAATACATCAAATCTCACATGACATCCTTCTTTGTAAATAGGAAGTAGAGTGAGGTAGAGGTGGCTCCTACAGCAGCCAATGCCACAATGCCGATCAGAGGAATGAGCTGGGAGAGAGAAACAGGTAGCTGTCAGGATAAGGGCCTCATACGTGGATAGCATGGTTGGTCCTAACTCTATTTGAGAATTGGGTTCTACATACTTTAATTCAGGAAGTAAGGGAAACGGAATTCCCATAAATAAATACAACTTAAATTATTTATTTGTAATTTAATTTAAACTCTTGCAGGGAATAACCTTGCTAGGATAGGAAGAACGAATGACCCTCGGCAGAAAACATAGAAACACATAGAATAAATAGAGAGAAACTCACCTCTTTCCTCTTCCTCAGCATCTGAATAAATCCAGACTTCATTTTTATTTTCAAATTCCCTTCAGGTATTTAAAAGAAAACACGTAGGATTGTTTTAAATGATTGAGTTGAATATTAATCTGGTAACAACTATTATTCTGTCTAGCAAATATTTAATCTGTGTAGGTCCATCCTATAGGGCAACAGGTCTATAGATGCTGTCCGTCTCACCTGCTGCCGCCAGAGTCCCAAGGTCCCTGTGAGCAGAGCATCCTGATCGTCTATTGAAGTAGGCTACTATCCGACCAGAGGTGATACGAGTTGTAAAGCACTTAGACATTTTCGCTTTCAAAATCCTTCACAGCGTTTCAATTGAGCCGGCGGTTGATCAACTTTCCTCTGTGAGTGTGAGCGCATCGCCCCCCTGTGGTTTCAAATGTTCAAGGTGAAAATGCCAAGTGCATTTCTGTTGCACCTTTTCTGAGCGTCCTGAAAGCAGATAACTCTTTCAAGTAAATATAATTGTTAGAACCATTTCGATAGAAAATAAAATGTGTTTAAATTGTGTATGAAATGTAAAGAGACTATTATTTAGGGAAAATAAATATGTTTAGAAAACCCTTATATTTTGTTTATTGTGACACCTAGTGGTCACCTGTACTGGACCAACAAATTAATATGTTGCAGTCAGTCAATGATAGACACCAAGCAAACACATCGTTTTGAACTACACTGAATAGAAATACAATGCTCAAAAAACTAAAGGGAACACTAAAATAACACATCCTAGATCTGAATGAATTAAATATTCTTATTAAATACTTTTTTCTTTACATAGTTGAATGTGCTGACAACAAAATCACACAAAAATTATCAATGGAAATCAAATTTATCGACCCATGGAGGTCTGGATTTGGAGTCACACTCAAAATTAAAGTGGAAAACCACACTACAGGCTGATCCAACTTTGATGTAATGTCCTTAAAACAAGTCAAAATGAGGCTCAGTAGTGTGTGTGGCCTCCACGTGCCTGTATGACCTTCCTACAACGCCTGGGTATGCTCCTGATGAGGTGGCGGATGGTCTCCTGAGGGATCTCCTCCCAGACCTGGACTAAAGCATCCGCCAACTCCTGGACAGTCTGTGGTGCAACGTGGCGTTAGTGGATGGAGCGAGACATGATGTCCCAGATGTATTCAATTGGATTCAGGTCTGGGGAACGGGCGGGCCAGTCCATAGCATCAATGCCTTCCTCTTGCAGGAACTGCTGACACACTCCAGCCACATGAGGTCTAGCATTGTCTTGCATTAGGAGGAACCCAGGGCCAACCGCACCAGTATATGGTCTCACAAGGGGTCTGAGGATCTCATCTCGGTACCTAATGGCAGTCAGGATACCTCTGGCGAGCACATGGAGGGCTGTGCGGCCCCCCAAAGAAATGCCACCCCACACCATGACTGACCCACCGCCACCCGGACATGCTGGAGGATGTTGCAGGCAGCAGAACGTTCTCCACGGCGTCTCCAGACTCTGTCACGTCTGTCACGTGCTCAGTGTGAACCTGCTTTCATCTGTGAAGAGCACAGGGCGCCAGTGGCGAATTTGCCAATCTTGGTGTTCTCTGGCAAATGCCAATCGTCCTGCACGGTGTTGGGCTGTAAGCACAACCCCCACCTGTTTCTGACCGTTTGAGCAGACACATGTACATTTGTGGCCTGCTGGAGGTAATTTTGCAGGGCTCTGGCAGTGCTCCTCCTACTCCTCCTTAAACAATGGCGGAGGTAGCGGTCCTGCTGCTGGGTTGTTGCCCTCCTACGGCCTCCTCCACGTCTCCTGATGTACTGGCCTGTCTCCTGGTAGTGCCTCCATGCTTTGGACACTACCCTGACAGACACAGCAAACCTTCTTGCCACAGCTCGCATTGATGTGCCATCCTGGATGAGCTGCACTACCTGAGCCACTTGTGTGGGTTGTAGACTCCGTCTCATGCTACCACTAGATTAAAAGCACCGCCAGCATTCAAAAGTGACCAAAACATCAGCCAGGAAGCATAGGAACTGAGAAGTGGTCTGTGGTCACCACCAGCAAAACCACTCCTTTATTGGGGGTGTCTTGCTAATTGCCTATAATTTCAACCTGTTGTCTATTCCATTTGCACAACAGCATGTGAAATTTATTGTCAATCAGTGTTGCTTCCGAAGTGGACAGTTTGATTTCACAGAAGTGTGATTGACTTAGAGTTACATTGTGTTGTTTAAGTGTTCCCTTAATTTTTTTGAGCAGTGTATAAACGCACCATGTAAAGTGTTGGTCCCATGTTTCATGAGTTGAAATAAAACATCCCAGAAATGTTCTATGCATACAAAAAGCTTATTTATCTCAAACGTTGTGCACAAATTTGTTTACATTCCTGTTGGGGACAATAAAAGGCCACTTTAAAATGTGCAGTTTTGTCACACAACACAATTCCACAGGTGTCTCAAGTTTTAGGGAGCGTGCAAATGGAATGCTGACTGCAGGAATGACCACCAGAGTTGTTGCCAGAGGGGAGAGGGGTATATTTCTGTCTGTAATAAAGTGATTTTTTACATTCATGCTAAGACGCAATCATTACCATGCTCAGTTTGTCTATAAAACACTGTTAATTTTGTAACATTTCTACCGTGTCACCATCTTGAAAGTATCACGTTCGGTGTTCTCAAAAGTGCTCTCATGCACTACTTTACCTGTGCAGTGAGCAGACATTTTTCGGGCTATGTTTTTTGTCAATTAAAATACATTAGACTCAGTGTATGTGTTGATGTCAATTTTAAAAAAATGGTATCTTGTTTTCTCAGAGGAGAAAAGCATGCATGCAATTATGTAAATATAATTTGCGCTAGTGGAGAAGGAGTTTAATTTTATGCAAGCAATTGTTTCCATGTTTCCTCTCCTCGCCTCCTCCATTACCTTTAGACTTCTTAAAAAAGGAGGCAAGGAGAGGAAGGAGGGAGTGGACGTGAGGAATCGAGGAAATCCAATTGAGAAAAGGCCAAGGAGGCATCAACAGAGGAGAAGGGATGTGAGGACTCGAGGAAAGATTAATTGAGAAACAGACAATGTCCTAACGCTCTCTATGTGTGTATTGTGAATCTAGTGCCCTCTGGTGCCAGTGCAGGCCAAGGCCCGACACCTGTTGCTCCATACCTACAGCCTGACCAGCTGCATCGAGCAGGTCCTGACTCATAGAAATAGGGCTACACACACTTGCACAAACTGCAGAGAGTCCACCGCCTAGAATAAAAAATGTGGATGCAGACTATGTATTGGAATGCATTCTAAGTGGTACCTCCTCCTTCCAGAGGAGGTTGGTGGGAGGAGCTACAGGAGGACAGGCTCATTGTAATGGCTGGAATGGAATAAATGGAAGTGTACAGTACATGGACAGCACATGTTAGACTCAGCTCCATTTATTCCATTCCAGTCATTAAAATGAGTCCGTCCTCCTATAGCTCCTTCCACCAGGCTCCCCATTCCCTTCATAACCTCAGGATGCAGTACTGGCCAGTCATTGATCACATGATCAGCTGTTAGTTTGTCTGTGAATGAGCCTTGGTTATCAATCTTGAGTTAAATTATCACTAGACTAAGACAGAGAGAGTGAGATCTGTCTTTGTGTCTGTCACTCATGCTTTCTTTTACTAAACAATGCAGCATAACTGTCAGTCACTGTCTCACCTGGAAGATATGTTAGCTGGAAACATGTGAATGAAGAACCTGTTAGTACATTCTGAAATAATAAATATAGTATTTTGAAAACTCACCTAAAAAGTTGATACATTATTAGATACAAGGACCCCACTGGGCACAGATTTCAAATCAACATCAATTCCATGTTTGTTCAACGTGATTTTATTGAAATGACGTGGAAACAACGCTGATTCAACCAGTGTGTGCCCTGTGAGAAGAGGCAGAGAGACGTGAGTCAGATTAACATGATTAGTTATAATTTGGTAATGACAGAGGGCATACATCCGGGTTTTGACATTGACTGATATATTATAGGACAAGAGTGCTGTCTGTGGTCTCTTCTGCTTCTATGGAAGACTACAGTGGTGAGGTACTGTTTGTGCTGTTGTATTACACTACCACCACTAGATGGAGTAGTTGTCAGCAGTATGGTGTGTTCTGTCCAGACTTTAGCCTAGGTGTCACAGTTAGGAAGAAGTGAAGCAAACACTCATGCTGATAACCACTACACTTGACTAGCCTGTTTTCCTTCTATACTAATAACCACCACACTGTGACCAGTCTGGTTTCTAGGCAACAGAGCAAATCTGTTCGTGGTTAGTTAGGCAATCTTCTTGTTTACATTTCCCTCAGACGAGAGATTTACAACCTCCACCTGACATTTTGTTCTGGAGCACCATAAAGCTTTAGTACTGCACTCTGCTCTTGGCCTGGGTGATCAGTTTAGAACGGATACAAACCCTGCCTATCCCAATAACCAAGAGGAAACACAGTCAGTGTTCTGAGAGTTCTGCCCTGGTTATGGAGTGGAGCAGACGCCTAAGTCACAATGAGCTAGACTTCCTGATCACAAGACAGGGGCAGGATGTGGGTATGTGAGACTGTTGTCACGTACACACACAGACCCTATTCAAACCCTTTACATGTGCACCTTTTATTTCTTTCCTCTAGGTAAGATCTCACACAATCGAATGGGTGTAAGCAAGGGTTCTGTTGTATAGCTTTCACCCATCCAGTCATATCAGATCATTGATTACCTCAAGGTAATATGGACAGTCTTTTTTACTTGAGATCTCAAATTGATATGGTTATAGAAAAATATCTGTTGATATATGGGTAGCGAGGTAACAAGAGTTCAGACTTTTTCTCACAGGGAGTCTACCTGTCCAGGCTCACCCAGTGGTTAATGACACATGCTCATCTGTGGTAATGGCAGCTACAGTGCCTTCAGAAAGCATTCACACCCTGAGTTTTTCCACAGTTTTTTGTGTTACAGCCTGAATTGAAATAGTTAAAAATTGGAATTGTTTTTTGAAATGTATACAATTTATTTAAAATTTAAAATCTGAAATGTCTTGAGTCAATAACTATTCAACCTCTTTGTTATGGTCAGCCTAAATCATTTCAGGAGTAAAAATGTGCTTAACAAGTCACATAATAAGTTGCATGGACTCACTCTGTGTGCAATAATAGTGTCTAACATTATTTTTGAATGACGACCTCATCTCTGTACCACACACATGCACTGAGTGTACAAAACATTAGGAACACATTCCTAATATTGAGTTGCAGCCCTTTTTGCCCCCGGAACAGCCTCAATTCGTCGAGGCATGAACTCTACAAGGTGTCAAAAGCGTTCCACAGGGATACTGGCCCATGTTGACTCCAATGCTTCCCACTCATGTATGACTAGTTGTGCATTCTTTTATAGGTCCTTGGGTACAAATATTGTACTGGACTGTCAGTTGACTAACTGTAGCCCGCCTGTTGCTCTTCACAGTTGGCTGGAAGTCCTTTAGGTGGTGGACCATTCTTGATACACACAGGAAACTGTTGAGCATGAAAAACCCAACAGCGTTGCAGTTCTTGACACACCCAAACTGGTGCGCCTGGCACCTACTACCATAACCTGTTCAAAGGCACTTAAATATTGTGTCTTGCCAATTCACCCTCTATATGGCACACATACACAATCCATGTCTCAATTGTCTCAAGGCATAAAAAAATCCTTCTTTAACCTGTCTCCTCCATCTACACTGATTGAAGTGGATTCAACAGTTAATCAATAAGGGGTCATTCACCTGGATTCCCCTGGTCATTCTATGTCATGGAGAGAGCAGGTGGTCCTAATGTTTTGTACACTCAGTGTATACATGTAGTAAGTGGTGATATAATAATAATGCTTTATGAGAGGGACATGTAGGTGTTATTGCTCCACCAATCCGTAAGAGGACTGTCTCTGCACACAGACACAACAGACACACACAGTGTCTTAAGGGTAACTCTATCCCCATCCTGCTCTCCCTCTGCCTGATTACTGTAATCAGTAATTATGTTAAGAGAGGGATTGGCTCCAAGCAGCCCAGTCTGGTGCATTAGGACTGTTCCATCAGTCAAGACAATGCATGTTTTCTGAATACTAATTCTAGACTGACATTTTGGGACACAGACAGAAGCCAGACAGAACTATGATGTCACCTTATGGACAGTTTGGCACAAGGGCTTTTGTTACACAGGTTAATGTCTCCATCAGACACACTTCTGGGGACAGAGACAGAGAGAAGCCAGACAGAGCTGTGATAAAGTTACCTTGATGATAGTTGGGGACACAAGCTTTTGAAAACAACCACCAGAATGGACATACTTAACTCCTCATTAATAACACGAGCAATGGTACATTTTTATTGCAATAATTATTATTTCACACACACATACAGTTTGTTTCACAAACAAACAGCTGTGGTCACATTTAGAGTCAGCTATAGTGCAGTACAGTGCAGTAACATCACTGGGACAGACCGACAGCTGGTTTACAGTGAAGACAAAAGCTTTTACTCTTTACAGCCTGGCGATGTAAGTAACACTACAGCTGTGGACATCCTCAGTCCTGGGGACAGTACTGAGCACAGTGATACCCCACCAGTATAGCAGAAGCGTTTCCGCACACTAAGTATCAGAGAATCTAGTCTGGGCAGAAAGGATTCTGCTAGACTGGGAAGGGGTGCAGGAAGGGCAAGGAGGCAGCTCTCATTCAGGATGGAGGGGGGGAGGAATGGGAGAGAATGGAGAGAAATAGAAAGATAGAGAGATCACTTTGTCATACTCTTCACCATCTCCAGCTCTTCAATGGGCCTCCATTTCTGGTTGATAGTGACCAGCTGCAGTTGGGAGAAAACCACACCCACTTACACAACAACAACAATAACACTTATCGGTCAAATGTTACTACAAATACTCACCAGCGTTGGGGTCAATTCCATTTAGATTTAGTCAATTGACAAAGTCAAGTAAAGTTCAAGTTCCAGTTTTCCTCATTGCTTGATTAGAATTACAGTCTCAGTCAACTTCCTGGATTGACAAAATTTCAATGGAATTGACACCAACCCTGCTGCTTCACACTACATCCACAGTCAATCAATCCCACAGGACATCAAATCATCCCTACTGCATCTGCCTCCTTTATCAATAGGTCCCCATGCAAAGAATCAACTGTGAATACAGATGTTTAGATAACAGTTGAAATTACTTTTAGATGACAGTAGAAATGGGAGACGTCCCGCCCCCCGATGGGTGCCCAGCCCTTTATGGTAAGTTATAGTCCTACTTGGCAACGTTTCTCTGATGTGTGACTCAGCAGAATAGAGGAGGAACCACTGCATTGGCACACAACCTATACCCATAACGTTACCCACAGAGTGGTCTCAATACCCATACCAATATCAACTTAGAGTGGTCCTCTATCAGAAATAACTAGGCATATGAAGAGTGTTTATAATGTAAAGCATACACAGCACACTAATTAAGCCTAAAAAAGCAAGAAAATGTCAATACTAACAGATAGGTTAGAAATAGACAGACATAAAAAGTGTTTATAATGTTATCAATCACCTTCTGTGGTTTAGATGGGTCCAGTCTCTCCCAGGGTTCAGGGTTTGTGCTTTTATTTAAACTGAAAGAAAGTTAGAGAAATGATTAAAACAGAATATATCTCTGCCTGCTATGCCAGGGTTTGTCTTTATCGAAATATAAAGTTAAAGGGGCAGGCTTGTCAGAGACTGATAAACAAATTCACTTAATGAAATCAGCATGGGGCTACAGTTAAAGCTAGATCATACCAGGTTAGTACTTCAAGTTTCTAATCGTACCCATTACTAGAAACACAAGGAAATATAATGCACATGCAAATAAGATAAAATGCAGATTCCCCAGACCAAGATTAAATCTTACCCTATACTAAAATTACTAAAAATGCTTTAGTAAAGTACTAGGTTTAATAGGGTCCAGGAAGCCATAACAATGTACAGCAAATACATGATAAAATACATCAAATCTCACATGACATCCTTCTTTGTAAATAGGAAGTAGAGTGAGGTAGAGGTGGCTCCTACAGCAGCCAATGCCACAATGCCGATCAGAGGAATGAGCTGGGAGAGAGAAACAGGTAGCTGTCAGGATAAGGGCCTCATACGTGGATAGCATGGTTGGTCCTAACTCTATTTGAGAATTGGGTTCTACATACTTGAATTCAGGAAGCAAGGGAAACGGAATTCCCATAAATAAATACAACTTAAATTATTTATTTGTAATTTAATTTAAACTCTTGCAGGGAATAACCTTGCTAGGATAGGAAGAACGAATGACCCTCGGCAGAAAACATAGAAACACATAGAATAAATAGAGAGAAACTCACCTCTTTCCTCTTCCTCAGCATCTGAATAAATCCAGACTTCATTTTTATTTTCAAATTCCCTTCAGGTATTTAAAAGAAAACACGTAGGATTGTTTTAAATGATTGAGTTGAATATTAATCTGGTAACAACTATTATTCTGTCTAGCAAATATTTAATCTGTGTAGGTCCATCCTATAGGGCAACAGGTCAATAGATGCTGTCCGTCTCACCTGCTGCCGCCAGAGTCCCAAGGTCCCTGTGAGCAGAGCATCGTGATCGTCTATTGAAGTAGGCTACTATCCGACCAGAGGTGATACGAGTTGTAAAGCACTTAGACATTTTCGCTTTCAAAATCCTTCACAGCGTTTCAATTGAGCCGGCGGTTGATCAACTTTCCTCTGTGAGTGTGAGCGCATCGCCCCCCTGTGGTTTCAAATGTTCAAGGTGAAAATGCCAAGTGCATTTCTGTTGCACCTTTTCTGAGCGTCCTGAAAGCAGATAACTCTTTCAAGTAAATATAATTGTTAGAACCATTTCGATAGAAAATAAAATGTGTTTAAATTGTGTATGAAATGTAAAGAGACTATTATTTAGGGAAAATAAATATGTTTAGAAAACCCTTATATTTTGTTTATTGTGACCTCTGGTGGTCACCTGTACTGGACCAACAAATTAATATGTTGCAGTCAGTCAATGATAGACACCAAGCAAACACATCATTTTGAACTACACTGAATAGAAATACAATGCTCAAAAAAATAAAGGGAACAGTAAAATAACACATCCTAGATCTGAATGAATTAAATATTCTTATTAAATACTTTTTTCTTTACATAGTTGAATGTGCTAACAACAAAATCACACAAAAATTATCAATGGAAATCAAATTTATCGACCCATGGAGGTCTGGATTTGGAGTCACACTCAAAATTAAAGTGGAAAACCACACTACAGGCTGATCCAACTTTGATGTAATGTCCTTAAAACAAGTCAAAATGAGGCTCAGTAGTGTGTGTGGCCTCCACGTGCCTGTATGACCTTCCTACAACGCCTGGGTATGCTCCTGATGAGGTGGCGGATGGTCTCCTGAGGGATATCCTCCCAGACCTGGACTAAAGCATCCGCCAACTCCTGGACAGTCTGTGGTGCAACGTGACGTTGGTGGATGGAGCGAGACATGTTGTCCCAGATGTACTCAATTGGATTCAGGTCTGGGGAACGGGCGGGCCAGTCCATAGCATCAATGACTTCCTCTTGCAGGAACTGCTGACACACTCCAGCCACATGAGGTCTAGCATTGTCTTGCATTAGGAGGAACCCAGGGCAAACCGCACCAGTATACGGTCTCACAAGGGGTCTGAGGATCTCATCTCGGTACCTAATGGCAGTCAGGATACCTCTGGCGAGCACAAGGAGGGCTGTGCGGCCCCCAAAGAAATGCCACCCCACACCATGACTGACCCACCGCCAAACCGGACATGCTGGAGGATGTTGCAGGCAGCAGAACGTTCTCCACGGCGTCTCCAGACTCTGTCACGTCTGTCACGTGCTCAGTGTGAACCTGCTTTCATCTGTGAAGAGCACAGGGCGCCAGTGGCGAATTTGCCAATCTTGGTGTTCTCTGGCAAATGCCAATCGTCCTGCACCGTGTTGTGCTGTAAGCACCCCCCTTTTCTGACCGTTTGAGCAGACACATGTACATTTGTGGCCTGCTGGAGGTAATTTTGCAGGGCTCTGGCAGTGCTCCTCCTGCTCCTCCTTAAACAATGGCGGAGGTAGCGGTCCTGCTGCTGGGTTGTTGCCCTCCTACGGCCTCCTCCACGTCTCCTGATGTACTGGCCTGTCTCCTGGTAGTGCCTCCATGCTTTGGACACTACCCTGACAGACACAGCAAACCTTCTTGCCACAGCTCGCATTGATGTGCCATCCTGGATGAGCTGCACTACCTGAGCCACTTGTGTGGGTTGTAGACTCCGTCTCATGCTACCACTAGAGTAAAAGCACCGCCAGCATTCAAAAGTGACCAAAACATCAGCCAGGAAGCATAGGAACTGAGAAGTGGTCTGTGGTCACCACCAGCAAAACCACTCCTTTATTATTGGGGGTGTCTTGCTAATTGCCTATAATTTCAACCTGTTGTCTCTTCCATTTGCACAACAGCATTTGAAATTTATTGTCAATCAGTGTTGCTTCCGAAGTGGACAGTTTGATTTCACAGAAGTGTGATTGACTTAGAGTTACATTGTGTTGTTTAAGTGTTCCCTTAATTTTTTTGAGCAGTGTATAAACGCACCATGTAAAGTGTTTGTCCCATGTTTCATGAGTTGAAATAAAACATCCCAGAAATGTTCTATACATACAAAAAGCTTATTTATCTCAAACGTTGTGCACAAATTTGTTTACATTCCTGTTAGTGAGCATTTCTCCTTTGCCAAGATAATCCATCCACCTGACACTGGCATATCAAGAAACTGATTAAACAGCACGATCATTACACAGGTGCACCTTGTGCTGGGGACAATAAAAGGCCACTTTAAAATGTGCAGTTTTGTCACACAACACAATTCCACAGGTGTCTCAAGTTTTGAGGGAGCGTGCAAATGGAATGCTGACTGCAGGAATGACCACCAGAGTTGTTGCCAGAGAGGGAGAGGGGTGTATTTATGTCTGTAATAAATCCCTTTTATGGGTAAAAAACATATTCTGATTGGCAGGGCCTGGCTCCCAAGTGGGATGCCCCCCTGCCCAGTCATTTGAAATACATAGACAAGGGCCTAATAAATTTATTTTAATTGACTGATTTCCTAATATGAACTGTAACTCAGTAAAATCTTTGAAATTGTTGCATTTATATTTTTGTTCAGTATATGTGTATTGTGTTAATATAATCCTACTGTTTTGTTTGGAAATTGTATCATTGTATAATTTCATTTACCATTTTTACAGGATCATATAACTTGGAATACATTGAATGCCTTCACAAACCT
The DNA here is from genome assembly GCF_018296145.1 of Oncorhynchus tshawytscha. Taxonomy (NCBI): domain Eukaryota; kingdom Metazoa; phylum Chordata; class Actinopteri; order Salmoniformes; family Salmonidae; genus Oncorhynchus; species Oncorhynchus tshawytscha. Next base: position 22,314,062 of record NC_056445.1, read on the forward strand.
AGCGGACTAAACTTTATGATGAGCTTCACCAATGCGGAGTGGAGTCGAGACCAGGGCCCATATTCACAAAGCATCTCAGAAAAGGTCTTAGGAATCCTGTTAAAACCTGTTTTAAGGCAAAAAAAACCTTCCAGCTCTGAGAATGACGTTAAGACACTGCCCAGACAAATACTGAGACAGAAGTAAAATCAACTCATAAAAGTTTTTCTCAGTTGGTAATCACCACAGTTTGAGTACTGCAATGTAGTGATGTTATGTTTGATACCGGCATGTTTCAAAGTCGCTTGTCAGTGTACTTCAAAGCAGTGTGGCGATGCCTGTATCTCTTTATCAGAAGCAAGTGATCAATGACGTCCAAAGCTTTGTGTCGTCTAACAACCACCTGATTGTTTTGGTAATGCTTTTGGTAGAAGACAAAAAGGCTACTCTGCACACATGCTACAGCGTGTGGGACGTCATCTATAATAATTTGGCTGTTCTAAATTCTTTTGACCAGCAGGTGCCACGAGTGTACACTTACGTTACATTTACGTATGGAATATATTAATTTGTGAATATCCATCATCCATTTCATATGATATGTTACGAATTACAATTCGAATGACATGTTACAAATTGCAATTCGTACAATAAGTTACACATTTGCAAAATGTACAGTATGTTATGAAATGCAAAGCGGGTTAGCTAACATGCTAAGTACATAGTTGCAACGTAGCTATAAAGTAGTAAGCATTTGCTAAGAGCTAAACGGTACATGATGAGATTCGAACCCATCCACCCCGACCAACTACCCTCCTTTCGTTGTTGCTTAATTTACATTTACTATGTTACATCTAGTCTATGAGACCAGTCTTAATATGCCAGCTACTGGAGCAAAATGTAATATTATTTATCCATTATTTTACCAGGTAAGTTGACTGAGAACACATTCTCATTTACAGCAATGACATGGGGAATAGTTACAGGGATGAATGAGCCAATTGTAAACTGGGGATTCTTAGGTGACTGTGATGGTTTGAGGGCCAGAATGGGAATTTAGCCAGGACATCGGGGTTAACACCCCTACTCTTACAATAAGTGCCATGGGATCTTTAATGACCTCAGAGAGTGAGGACACCTGTTTAACGTCCCATCCGAAAGACGGCACCCTACGCAGGGAAGTGGGATATTTTTTAGACCAGAGGAAAGAGTGCTTCCTACTGGCCCTGCAACACCACTTCCAGCAGCCTGCTATTGTTCCTTTTAATACAGTACATTTCCCACACCTTAATGTTATATGTGGAAAATGATTTTAAAATAAGTCAGTTAATTCATAGTTATTTTGCAAATGATATTCTACATTTGAGTCATTTAGCAGCCACTCTTATCCAGAGCGACTTACAGGAGCAATTAGGGTTAAAACCTTTTTTGGGGTACCCCCCCCCCCCTTCTTCTCAATTTCCACCTAAAGACATACCCTAATCAAACTGCCTGTAGCTCAGGCCCAGAATCAAGGATATGCATTTTCTTGGTATCATTGGAAAGTAAACACTCTGAATTTTGTGGAAATGTGAATGGAATGTAGGAGAATATAACACAATAGATCTGGTAGAAGAAAATGCAAGGAAATAAACATACGTTTTCATTTTTTTATTGTTGCTGCATCATCTTTCAAATGAACAAGAACAGCCAAACATACAGATAGGATGCTGGGGTTGATTTGAATGAAGAACATAAGATAGCAACAATAGCTGAGCAAAGTTTTAGACAGATAACTTAAAAAATGAGCGAGCTACATGACATTGAGCATGAAGTCACCCAGGTGTCCCACACAAATGTACCCAAGTGGCCGAATTGGTGCAGTGATACATTTTGAAGGAAAGAACTATATACAAAATACATAAATGCTATTCTAACACCCCCCCCAAAAAAAAAAAACATATTTACAAAATAATAATAATAATTAAACATACACAAATAACAACGGTAACTATTTACATATTTCTATTTACAATATTGTGAAGACCCTCAGTCCTCTACACAATATTGTGCTGCTGGTGCCATGGCCCATAGCAGTCTCTTTCTGCTGTAAAGCAGAGGCTTACTGAACAGGTGGTGCAGGTGATGGGGCATTTCCTGTGACAAAGGGCACATCTCCCTACTGTGCCCTTTTTGCCCTGAGGCACATTCATGCCTGCAGAGATGAATCTGGGCAGGTGAACACCACTGGTTGGAGCAGAAGGGACAGAGGTAGAGGGGACAGAAGGTGCTGAAGCAACTCGGTCTCGCTTTCTCTATAATTTGTGTTAAATCTGTATACCTAGACTTTGTTTGAACTTTTCCTGATTTATTCGCCATAATTTAAATATATAAACTGGCTGAAAATGCTATTGACTATGTACTGCTATGCGTAACACTCGTGGCTCCGTCAAGTAGGATTTGCAATGGCGAATGAACCTCTTTTACGCCAGAGTTTACGACAAAGGCTGGTCTTCGAACGTATAACCATTACATATTGCCGTTAACCTCAGCTCATTGGCTATCTTCCAAGCTAGATTTCAAGATGACCAGTGGTCATTGGGCCAAAATACAGACAATCAACTATAGACCAGTCCTACCATTCGTGCGCAATGAGGTCATTGATTGGTGTCTTCAAATCGGTTTGTTTCAGTCAATACGTCCCGGGAAAAGAACCATCAAGTATGGTTGTGTTAGTAACAACCAGAGTATTGCAATGAAACCAACCATGACTGGATTAACGTTTGTTTATTGTGTGTAATTACCACGAACGCTTCATCCAAAGTTGAATGAGACGGAAATCACGACGCAAGCGGTTTACAAATGTTTTGTGTTAGGCTATAAAAATGGATGTTATAAAAAAAAACGAACATTCACTGTGTAGTTAGGACACTTGGCATTGCCACCAGAGAAAGATCTTCACAGGTAAGCGATTTATTTTGTTGTTATTTCTGACTTTCGTGACGCTAATGCTTGGTTGGAAAATGCTAGTAATACTTGTGTGTGCGGGGAGCTGTCCTCAGAAAATCACATGGTTTGCTTTCACAGTAAAGCCTTTTTGAAATCTGACACAGCGGCTGGATTAATAAGACGTTCATCTTTGACATACATGTATTTACAATAATGTTTACTATAACAAATGGTGTATTTAGAATGTTAGCGCTCTGCAGTTTCACAGGATGTTGGCCTGGTGGGACGTTAGCGTCTCACCTACCCTAGAGAGGTTTTAAGTGCCTCGCATATCGACAGATTTTTCACCTACTGTACCAGTCAAAAGTTTGGACACACCTACTCATTCAAGTTTTTTTTTTATTTAGACTATTTTCTACATTGTAGAATAATTGTGAATACATCAAAACTATGGAATTACACATATGGAATCATGTAGTAACCAAAGAAGTGTTAAACAAACCTAAATATATTTTATATTTGAGCTTTTCAAAGTAGCCAGCCTTTGCCTTGATGACAGCTTTGCACACTCAACCAGCTTCGTGAAGTAGTCACCTGGAAGGCATTTCAATTAACAGGTGTGCTTTGTTAAAAGTTCATTTGTGGAATTTGACTGGTACTCTATTTGGCTCTGGGATTCGTCCCAATGCATGCCAATGGAACCGCAATCAATGTTCAACTACTATGCATACAGTCTATTGTTTAAAAAAAATACTGGATACACACCTACTCATTCCAGGGTTCTTCTTTACTTTGAAAGTTTCTTCAAGTGCAGTTGAAAAAAACATTAAGCGCTATGATGAAACTGGCTCACATGAGGACCAAAACACAGGAAACGAAGTCCCAGAGTTACCTCTGCTGCAGAAGATCTGTTCATTAGAGTTACCAGCCTCAGAAATTGCAGCCCAAATAAATGCTTCACAGAGTTCAAGTAACAGACACATCTCAAACATCCAACTGTTCAGAGGATAATAGGTGAATCAGGCCTTCATGGTCAAATTTCTGCAAAGAAACCACAACTAAAGGACACCAATAATAAGAAGAGACTTGCTTGGGCCAAGAAACACGAGCAATGGACATTAGAGCGGAGGAAATCTGTCCTCGGTCTGATGAGTCCAAATTTGAGATGATTGGTTCCAACCACCATGTCTTTGTGAGACGCAGAGTAGGTGAATGGATTATCTCCACATCTGTGGTTCCCCCAGTGATGCATGGAGGAGGAGGTGTGAAGGTGTGGGGGTGCTTTGCTGGTGACAGTCAGTGATTCTTTTAGAATTCAAGGCACACTTAACCAGCATGGCTACCACAACATTCTGCAGCGATACGCCATCCCATCTGGTTTGTGCTTAGTGGGACTATCATTTGTTTTTCAACAAGACAATGACCCAGCACACCTCCAGGGTGTAAGGGCTATTTGACCAAGAAATAGAGTGATGGAGTGCTGCATCAGATGACCTGGCCTCCACAAGCACCTGACCTCAACCCAATTGAAATGGTTTGGGATGAGTTGGACTACAGAGTGAAGGAAGAACAGCCAACAAGTGCTCAGAATATGTGGGAACTCCGTCAAGACTGTTGGAAAAGCATTTCAGGTGAAGCTGGTTGAGAGAATTCCAAGAGTGTGCAAAGCTGTCATCAAGGTAAAGGGTGGCTACTTTGAAGAATCTAAAATAAAAAATATATATTTTGATTTGTTTAACCCTTTTTTGATTACTATATGATTCCATATGTGTTATTTCAAAGTTTTGATGTCTTCACTATTCTACAATGTAGAAAATAGTAAAAATGAAGAAAAACCCTTGAATGAGTAGGTGTGTCCAAACTTTTGACTGGTACTGTACATACATACATAACATAGACAGATAAATAAGTATAGAAAAAAAGAACCAGAAGGCATTTGAACCAGGTCTGGCACAAAGAGAAGATTGATATGGGAGACAAGACTATACACAATCTATATACAGGTACACACATGCCATTTACCACATATAGAAGCTAAATATTTTTACAATTTAATTCTAGGTATCCTTTTTCTTTTATTCAAGGCTTTATTTAAATATTCCGCCAACGGAAATACACAATGGACAAAAAAACATTACAATTGAAAACAGCAGTAACTACACATTTGGTCAAAATTGAGTTAAGACTGAAATCAGTCTTTGTAGTATCGGCGTATCTTGTGTCAAATTTGCTTTAACTACAAAATCCAAGTAAAAATCAAGGCAAATAGCAGTAAATGAAGTTACTAGTGTTTTCACTGAAGTTACTGTGATTTGCCTTGATAATCTAATGGACCTTGAGTTCAGGCTATCCCGATCATGACACCCTTACACACACCATGAGACAGCCAAGAAAGTTGGATAAACACATTTGTGCACTTTGCTTTTGCATTACCCATATAGTTGTTGGAGGTCATACAAAGGCAGAGTGCAGTATTGGCATTTTAGGGGTCATAGGTCAGATCAGTGGTCATGGTTTTCCTTAAACAATTATTTTATAATAAGATAATATAGTGCCTTCAGAAAGTATTCACACCCCTTGACTTTTTTCCACATTTTGTTGTGTTACAGGCTGAATTTAAAATGGATGAAATTGACATTTTTTGTCACTGACCTACACGTACTGTACACAATATATCATTTTGAAGTGGAATTTTGTTAGGAATTTGTACAAATTAATAAAACAGGAAAAGCTGAAAGTTGCTTAACAATTCACATACTAAGTTGCATGGACTCACTCTGTGCGCAATTATAGTGTTTAACATGATTTTCTGTACCCCACACATACAATTATCTGTAAGGTCCTGAGCACTGAATTTCAAAAACAGATACAACCCCAAAACCAGGGAGGATTTCCAATGCCTCGTAAATTAGGACACCTATTGGTAGATGGGTTATTATTTAAAAAGCAGACATTGAATATCTGTTTGGGCATGGTGAAGTAATTCATTTACATGTTGAATTCAGGCTGTAAAACAAAAGCATGTTGCATAAGTCAAGGGGTATGAATACTTTCTGAAGGGACTATCAGTGCGTATTTACTTTTATAGTATAATATATTTATCTGGAAAGACCACTTCTTTTAAAGCAATTTTTCTGATGGTGGCATTGTCGTCATATAGCCATTGCATTTGATTGGATCACACAGGCACAAACTCCTCATTAATAACACTAGCAATGCCCATTTTCATTGCAATAACTTATTTCACACTCACACAGTATTCATTCATCCCTTGGCGTTTTCCCTATTTTGTTGCATTACAACCTGTAATTTAAACGGCTTATCATTTGGATTTCATTTAATGAACATACACAAATAGTCAAAATTGGTGAAGTGAAATGAAAAAAAAAAAAATTACTTGTTTAAAAAATGTTTTCACGGAAAAGTGGTGCGTGCATACAGTGTGTGTTCACCTCCTTTGCTTTGAAGCCCCTAAATAAGATCTGGTGCAACCAACCTTCAGAAGTCACATAATTAGATTGCACACAGGTGGACTTTATTTAAGTGTCACATGATCTCAGTATATATACACCTGTTCTGAAAGGCCCCAGTGTCTGCAACACCACTAAGCAAGGGGCACCACCAAGCAAGCAGCACCATGAAGACGAAGGAGATCCAAACAGGTCAGGGACAAAGTTGTGGAGAGGTACGATCAGGGTTGGGTTATAAAAAAATATCCCAAACTTTGAACATCCCACAGAGCATCCTTAAATCCATTATTAAAAAATGTAAAGAATATGCCACCACAACAAACCTGCCAAGAGGGGACCGCCCACCAAAACTCACGGACCAAGCAAGGACGGCATTAATCAGAGAGGCAACAAAGAAACCAATGATAACCCAGAAGGAGCAGCAAAGCTCCACGGCGGAGATGGGAGTATCTGTCCATAGGACCACTTTAAGCCGTACACTCCACAGAGCTGGGCTTTATTGAAGACTGGCCAGAAAAAAGGCAATGCTAAAAGAAAAAAATAAGCAAACACGTTTGGTGTTCGCCAAAAGGCACATGGAAGAAGGTACTCTGGTCAGATGAGACTAAAATTGAGCTTTTTGGCCATCAAGGAAAACACTATGTCTGGCACAAACCCAACAGCTCCCATCACCCCGAGAACACCATCATGCTGTGGGGATGTTTTTCAACGGCAGGGACTGGGAAACTGGTCAGAATTGAAGGAATGATGGATGGCGCTAAATACAGGGAAATTCTTGAGGGAAACCTGTTTCAGTCTTCCAAAGATTTGAGACTGGGACAGAGGTTCACCTTCCAGCAGGACAATGACCCTAAGCATACTGCTAAAGCAACACTCGAGTGGTTTAAGGGGAAAAATGTAAATGTCTTGGAATAGCCTAGTCAAAGTCCAGACCTCAATCCAATTGAAAATCTGTGGTATGTCTTAAAGATTGCTGTACACCAGCGGAACCCACTTGAAGGAGCTGGAGCAGTTTTGCCTTGAAGAATGGGCAAATATCCCAGTGGCTAGGTGTGCCAAGCTTATAGAGACATACCCCAAGAGATTTGCAGCTGTAATTGCTGCAAAAGGTGGCTCTATAAAGTATTGACTTTGTTGGGGGTAAATAGTTACAGTATGCACGCTCAAGTTTTCAGTTTTTTTGTCTTATTTCTTATTTGTTTCACAATAAAAACATGTTGCATCTTCAAAGTGGTAGGCATGTTGTGTAAATCAAACGGTACAAGCCCCCAAAAGATCAATTTTAATTCCAGGTTGTAAGGCAACAAAATAAGAAAAATACCAAAGGGGATGAATTCTTTCGCAAGCCACTGTACATTGTTTCACCAACAAATAGCTTTTGTCACACTTAACATCAGCTGTAGGGTGGAGAGAGAGAGAGCCCGCACGTGTGAGATCACTTGGTCATACACTTGTTCCAGTTCTTCAATCGGCCTCCACTTCTGGTGGATAGTGACCAGCTTCAGAATAGGAACAACACAGTCACTTACACAACAACAACACTTACAACAATCACCACCACTACTGATCACGTTACTACAAATAATCACCATGGTTGGGGTCAATTCCATTTACATTTGGTCAATTCACAATGCAAAATGATTTTTTTTCCTCATTGCTTGATTAGAATGGCAGTTTCCTGAATTGACTGAATTGAAATTGATACCAACCCTGATAGCTTCCAGTGTTGGCGAGTAGTGAACTACATGTAGTTCAACTATTAAGTTAATAACATTTTGAATTAGCTTAGTTTATTTAGATTTTTTTATTAAGTAGATAACTGTTTTACCATGTAGTGGTGTAGCTGACTACTGGAACTACACACTACTTCTTTACCATGTAGCGGTGTAGCTAACTACTGGAACTACATACTACTTCTTTACCATGTAGTGGTGTAGCTGACTACTGGAACTACACACTACTTCTTTACCATGTAGTGGTGTAGCTGACTACTGGAACTACATACTACTTCTTTACCATGTAGTGGTGTAGCTGACTACTGGAACTACATACTACTTCTTTACCATGTAGTGGTGTAGCTAACTACTGGAACTACACACTACTTCTTTACCATGTAGTGGTGTAGCTGACTACTGGAACTACATACTACTTCTTTACCATGTAGTGGTGTAGCTGACTACTGGAACTACACACTACTTCTTTACCATGTAGTGGTGTAGCTAACTACTGGAACTACATACTACTTCTTTACCATGTAGTGGTGTAGCTAACTACTGGAACTACACACTACTTCTTTACCATGTAGTGGTGTAGCTAACTACTGGAACTACATGCTACTTCTTTACCATGTAGCGGTGTAGCTGACTATTGGAACTACACACTACTTCTTTACCATGTAGTGGTGTAGCTAACTACTGGAACTATAGACTATTTCTTTACCATGTAGCTTTGTAGCTAACTACTGGAACTATAGACTAATTCTTTACCATGTAGTGGTGTAGCTTACTACTGGAATTTCACACTACTTTTTTACCATGTACTGGTGTAGCTAACTACTGGAACTACACACTACTTTTTTACCATGTAGTGGTGTATCTAACTACTGGAGCTACACACAACTTTTTTGCAGAAATAAAATAAAATACGGGTGAAGTAGGCAATCATTTAATTTATTTTTCTGAATAAGACCTACCTAATTCTCACTTGAAACATTGTTTTGTGTTTAATAGGCTAAATTACCTATTCTGTTAACATATGTGATCTGTTCTTGCAATTTCAAATTTTCAGATTTAAATATGATAATTTTTCACTTTTCTACATTTTCAAAGTTACTTCAGTTAAGTGAACTATATTTTTCACAGGGGTAGCTTTAGTGTAGCTTAACTTCTTTCAGTGTGAAGTAATTGGTAGCTTGGTAAACTATATTTTCAGAGTAGCTTCCCCAACACTGCTAGCTTCTCACTACATCCACAGTCAATCAATCTCCCATCATGTAACACTACTTGCGCCTGCCTCCTTTACCAATAGGTGCCCATGCAGAGAATCACCCATGAATACAGACGTTTAGATTAGTTTAAATGACGTTTAGATGACAGTTAAAATGGGATAATTCCCACCCACGATGAGTGAGTTATAGTTATACTTGGCAACGCTGCTCTGTTTGTTTGACTAAGCAGAATAGAAGAGGAACCACTGACACAAATGGCTACTGATGCCAATGCCAATGTAGAGAGGACAGAAATAGACATAGAAATAGTGCTTATAATGTTATCAATCACCTTCTGTGGTTTAGATGGGTCCACTCCCTCCCAGGGTTCAGGGTTTCTACTTTTATTTAAACTGAAAGAAAGTTAAAGAAATTATTAAAACAGAATAATTGCTATGCCAGGGTTTGTCTTTTATCAAACGAAAAAGTTTTAAAAAACGGGCAGGCCTGTCAGAGACTGTTGAGCAAATTCCCTTTCGATGAAAGTATTTTAAAATGTCAGGTTAGTACTTCTAGTTCACATTACTAGAAACAAGACAAATAGCAAGACAAGCAAATATAATCCACATTAAATAGTACATAGTAGAATATGACTGTTTCCCAAACCCAGATTAAAACTTCTTCTGAACTAAGAATCTGCAATGGAAACTAAGCTTTTTCTGGGGTTCAGGAAACCAGCACTAAACATGGAGAGAAAATACATCAAATCTCACATGACGTCATTCTTTGAAAATAAGAAGTAGAGGGAGGCAAATGTGGCTGCAGCAGCAGCAAACGTCATGATGCCAATCAGAGGAATTAGCTGGGAGAGAGAAGCATTTAGGTGTCAGGATGGGGACCTTATACTTCTTATAGTGGATAACTGGGTTGTTCTTAACTCCTTTTGAGAATGAAGGTCCTCATACATTATTTCAATCCAGGAAGCAAGGGAAATTCACATAAATAAATAACCCTGTGTAAAGAAAAGCTTCAATTCTCTATTTGGAATTTCCTTTAAACTCCTGAGGGGAATAACCTAGCTAGGATAGGAGGAGAGAATGACCTTTATCAGAAACCATAGACAACATTGATCCAAAACAAGAAATAGAGAGAAACTCACCTGTTTCCTCATCATCTGAATCAATCCAAACTTCATTTTGCTTTTCAAAGTCCGTGCGGTATCAATTCTTATTCTGTATAGTAAATCCTTAATATGTGTAGGAGTATCCTGTAAGGCAACAGGTAAGCCTAGTGGTTAGAGCATTGGACTAGTAACCGAGAGGTTGCAAGATTGAATCCCCGAGCTGACAAGGTAAAAATCTGTCTCTCTGCCCCTGAACAAGGCAGTTAACCCACTGTTCCTAGACTATCATTGAAAATAAGAATTTGTTCTTAACTGACTTGCCTAGTTAGGTCAAATAAAAATAAAAAGATACTGTCTGTCTCACCTGTTACTGCCAGATTCCCAAGGTGCTTGTGAGCACAGCATCCTGTCTGTCTGAAGTAGACTCTTAGCTGACCAAAGGTGATATGATTTGTAAAGCTGGCACATGATCCAGTCTAAGCACATCTCTCCCCTGTGGTTTTAAATATTCAAGGTGAAAATTACATGGATTTTTTGCATACGTTTTCTGAGCATTCCGATAGCAGATACATCTTTTAAGTACATTTTGTTATAGCCACTTTGATAGAAAATTAAATGTGCTGAAATTGTGTATGGAATGTAAATAAAATACATTTTAAAAACCTTATATTTGTTTATTGTGATACCTGGTAAGTTGCTTGTATTGCACCAGCAAAGTGATATTGATTGAGACTGTGATAGATGCCAAGCAGAGACACAGTTTTCAACCATGTTTATCTACTGTTTTGTTTGGAATTTGTATCATTTGATTTACCATTCTTAATGGATCACTTTTGTGCGATTTTTTTTGTTTACCTTTGCCATCATTATCACTCGGAATCAAAGGTGGCTGGTGGAACAACAATTGGGGAGGACAGGGTCTTAGTAATGGCTGGAAAAGAATTAATTGAGTGGTATCAAAAACATCATTTCCATGTGTTTGATAACACTCCATTCCAGCCATTATTATGAGACTTCCACCGCTCACCAGCCTCCTGAGCTTGGAATACATTCAATGTCTTCCACGAACCAAAGCTGGAACTGTGAGTAAAAGGCTAAATGTTGAACATCAAGTTGCAATATAGAATATCTCTCACGTTGTTTTATTGGATTTATGAGAAACTAGTTGGAACCTACTTGAATTTAGATGTAGAAATGTAGCAATGCCAATGCCCCACCCACCTGAGGATCTGTCTTTTTCAGCTATCTATTTCCTGTGTTTGAAAGGTGCAAAATCAACTTAAATATCACTGGATTGATTGCTTTCCTTGTACTACGGTGACTCCCTCATACTCTTGCTGGTACCTGTTTTTTTTCCTGTTAACCTTATGACCACGAAAATGTTTGTAATGACCGGTCAAACACACTCCGGTTATGGCTGAAATGGGCTCAATGGAATACTTTGTCTTTCCGTTGCATCTATAGAACTCTGAAGCTTGGTGGGGATTTAACAGATCGTCTCGACACCTATATCACAAGAAAGAGAGAACTTTATAACTTTGTAATTTTTTTGTGGATTTTAAAACAGTAATAATTTAATACAGCTGAAATGAATTACATGTGCTGAAATTAAAGCATGTTCCGAAAATGAGCACTCGGATTATAGTAATATTGAACGTGACGACAACAGTAATTAATGAGGGAGTTACCCCCTTTTTTACCCTCTTTTTCAATCTTGTCTCATTGCTGCAACTCTGCAACGGGCTCAGTAGGCGAAGGTCAAGTCATGCTTCCTCTGAAACATGACCCCCCAAACCACGCTTCTTAACACCTGCCCGCCAGCCGCACCAATGTGTCAGAGGAAACAAACACCATGCAATTTATGACCAATGTCAGCCTGCAGGTGCCTGGCCCACCACAAGGAGTCGCTAGAGCACAATGAGCCAAGAAAAAGCCCCCCCCCCCAGACAAATCCTACCCTAACCCAGATAATACAGGGCCAATGGTGCACCACGCTATGGGACTCCCCTATGGGATCAAACCCAGGTCTTTAGTGACGCCACTAGCACTGCATTGCAGTCCCTTAGACTGCTGTGCCACTTGGGAGGCCATGTTTCAACACATATTTTTTTAATAACTTATCCAATTAGAAAATGTATATATGGGTATATATGAATATATGAGTATATATGAATATATATGAATCAGAGACAACGATAAACAGCTGTCTCTGATTGGGAACCAATTCAGGCCACCATAGACCTACATTTACCTAGACAATACCAAAACCCCATAGATATACAAAAAACCCTAGACAAGACAAAAACACACATACCACCCTCGTCACACCCTGACCTAACCAAAATAATAAAGAAAACAAGGATAACTAAGGTCAGGGCGTGACACTGGTTCCTTAATATGGGTTTTTCATTGTTAAGTTAGGTTGGCCTACAGGTGTAGGATATTAATTTGATCTGTACTGTCACAGCAAAATAATCCTGCAGCACAGGATTTGAAAGTTTGGTCCATAATGTTGCTTGGTTGGTGGTTAGGTTATTAGCTGGTCAAAATGAGGCTACATGAAAAGTGGGAAATATAACTGCGTGTCAGTAATATATGTAAATCACAAAGCTCATCTGCATTGCGGAGGAAAATTCTCAACATCAAAAGAGTGATCAAATTAAGATCCTACATCTGTATAGCCTACATGCACAATTCAAGTGTCTCTAACTGTACAAACTCTGAAGTATACAGCTGTCATGACGTTGGCCTGGGGGGTAGGTTTATGACAGTCATAAATACCTCTTCCCCCCTTTTTCCTCTCTCTACCCTACTGAGGTTACATTTGCAAAACCCTTGGTTAACATAGAGATTCTGGGAACATCAGAAGGTGGGGGGAAATTAACTATATTCTGGCAATCCGATCAATTGAACAATCTGAGACATTCTCATCAATGAAAAGATGACATAAACTCTACAGTGGAAAGTCTACACATCATAGTTATCGGATTCACATGGAATTGTTGTTCAATTTAAATGTTTGAATATGAAATTATTCGTGATGGGATGAAATGTGATTTTAGCTTCTAAAATGTGAGATTTGGGTTTTCATAAGATAGGGCTCTGCTCAATTAGTGGCCCGCCCCTGTGAAGGGACATGGGCTATAAAACTTTTCCATCACGCCCTCCTCTCCCTTCCTATATAAGCCCTTGACGACAATATAACCTCCTGTTCCGAGGATGTAGCACGACGGTCTGATGTCAGAATGGTTCAGATAATAACTACAGAACGAAGCCAACATCAGCGTGAGCTTTGGTTGCGAATGGTATGAACTTTGAACTCTTATTCACTACAGAAGTGATACCTCCTAACCGTTGAGTTAGCAACAGCTGCTGCAAACGAGGGTTAGGAAGGAACAGACAGAGTATCCTGTCAATCACACAACGACGTTACTACAACGTATCCAATTGACAACCAGAGTCATTCTTCAAAGGACTCGGTTGGGCAACATGGCCTTCCATCTACCACCAACCTACCGAAGCGCAGCTCAGAGTAAATATTTATTGCATTTTCCTTTTCCAAATGGGCGGTAATTTAGAATGCATAAGATACTGTATTTACGATAGCACAGCTTCGCCTTTGTTCCTCAGTCTTCCTGCTCCTTCACTCAGACCCAGACCCTTTTCTTTTGTGTAACAAGCTGTCATATCTGTTCTGCCGCTAGGGACATTTTCCTTTATGACGTAATTTGTAATCAAGTTATGATTTAATTATTTGTATGTGTAATTCTTTGTGATTAGTTAGGTATTTAGTAAATAAAGCCAGGGTGGGTGCAGATAACCAAGAATTTACAACTTTCAGATGAGACTGAATTAAGATGACGATTAATATTGACTGCTATTGATGTAAAATATTACTAGGTCTTTAAGAGTTTATTCGGAAGATAACAACTCTATAAATATTATTTTGTGGTGCCCGACTATCTAGTTAATTACATTTACATGATTAGCTCAATCAGGTAATGTTAATTACGGAGAAATTATTTTATAGAAAAGCATGTCATATCACTTAATCCGGCATAGCCAAAGACACGACACAGCAGACCAGTCAATTAAATGTTAGCCTGTGTACACCTTAATACTGTGATGTGGCATAAGCATGCTTATGCACTGCTGTGTGATGTGCTGGAGTTGTTTTAAGCAGTACATTTTGGAATAGCTGAGCTTTTGTGATGTTGCTTGTTGATCAGTGCTCTGTTTTGGACTGTTTGTAAGATGGCCCCGGAGAAGAAGGCAGACGTTTTTACGTGCCCCCAGCCGATTGTGTTTTTTTGTTATTTTATAAGAGTTGTTTGTAACTTATTTTTTTACTTATTTTGTACATAATGTTGCCGCCACCATCTCTTATGACAGAAAATAACTTCTAGACATCAGGACTGCGATTAATCACCACGGACTAGCATAATTCTTTTTTTTTTCACGACTGACGAGCCCTTACTGAGAATTTATAGCCTATTGAATAAACCCCCACTTCCCTCCATTCTGCTAGTGTTATGAATTTTATGTATAATGACTAAATGATGTATACATTTAAAGTAATGATAGGACTATATCTAACAGACTTCTACCGTGTCTCTGTATAATGATGAAGAATGTTTGTCCATAAGAAAAGAGGGACTGTGAGCAGGCAAGGAACTGTGGCAGACAACTTGTGACCACTGTGAAACTGACAACAGGGAAGGACGTCTCCCCACCTAGGGAGGGGAGAAACCTTGGGCTTGCAGTAGATTGTGTAACATGTTGCAGGATGTGATAAGCAATGTATGCATAGGAGAAGACTTGTAAACTATATTGTCATTGTCTCAGAGGAGGAGGGACATTTATGACGAAATGGGAGATATATAAACCAATGTACATGATATGATTGGTAGATCTCTCGTAAATAAACGTTGCTGACTATTGTACACTGGCCTCTGTCTGTTTTATTTCAACAAGAATCTTACAAATTCTTGGTAGCAGACCGAGTAGTTTAATTGAAGTTCAGTTAATGAACATTGAGAACATCATTCTCGTAAAAGCTAGCAAACGTGCAAACTTTGGAGAATAAAATCGACGAGTTACGCAGAAGATTGAACTACAGCCGAGAGCTGCCCAGTGACACGAGCCTAGCAGATGAGGTAAACTACTTCTATGCTCGCTTCGAGGCAAATAACACTGAAACATGCACGAGAGCACCAGCTATTCCGGAAGACTGTGTGATCACGCTCTCCGCAGCCGATGTGAGTAAGACCTTTAAACAGGTCGATATTCACAAGGCCGCAGGGCCAGACGGATTACCAGGACGTGTACTGCTAGCATGCGCTGAGCAATTGGCAAGTGTCTTCACTGACATTTTCAACCTCTCTCTGTCTGTGTCTGTAATACCAACGTGTTTACGGCAGACCACCATAGTCCCTGTGCCCAAGAACACTAAGGTGAAAAGGACCACTAAGGTAAAAGGAACACCTATGTGAGAATGCTATTCATTGACTACAGCTCAGCATTCAACACCATAGTGCCCTCAAAGCTCATCAATAAGCTAAGGACCCTGGGACTAAACACCTCCCTCTGCAACTGGATCCTGGATTTCCTGACGGGCCACCCCCAGGTGGTAAGGGTAGATAACAACACATCCGCCATGCTGATCCTCAACACAGGGGCAATTCAGGGGTGCATGCTCAGTCCCCTCCTGTACTCCCTGTTGACTCATGACTGCACAGCCAGGCATGACTCCAACACCATCATTAAATTTGCTGATGACACAACAGTGGTAGACCTGATCACCGATAACGACGAGACTGCCTATAGGGAGGAGGTCAGAGACCTGGCCGTGTGGTGCCAGGACAACAACCTCTCCCTCAACGCAATCAAGACAAAGGAGATGATTGTGGACTACAGGAAAAAGAGGACCGAGCACGACCTCATTCTCATCGACTGGGCTGCAGTGGAGCAGGTTGAGAGCTTCAAGTTCCTTGGTGTCCACATCACCAACAAACTAACATAGTCCAAGCACACAAAGACAGTCATGAAGAGAGCACGACAAAACCAATTTCCCCTCAGGACACTGAAAAGATTTGTCATGGGTCCTCAGATCCTCAAAAAGTTCTACATCTGCACCATCGAGAGAATCCTGACTGGTTGCATCACTGCCTGCTATGGCAACTGCTCGGCCTCTGACCGCAAGGCACTACAGAGGGTAGTGCGTACGGCCCAGTACATCACTTGGACCAAGCTTCCTGCTTCCAGGACCTCTATACCAGGCGATGTCAGAGGAATGCCCTAAAAATTGTCAAAGACTCCAGCCACCCAAGCCATAGACTGTTCTCTCAGCTACCTCATGGCAAGCGGTACTGGAGCTCCATGTCTAGGTCCAAGAGGCTTCTAAACAGCTTCTACCCCAAGCCATAAGACTACTGAGCAGCTAGTCAGATAGCTACCCAGATTATTTGCAGTGATTTGATTTGATCAACAATCATAGTAGAAGTTGTATAGGCTTTTTTGTGTGTGTTGGGTTGTGTATAATGTGTGTCCGTTCAGGTTGTTACTTTAATTTGTGTTATCATGTTCGGCCATTTGTACTTTTGTTGTCTATTTCAGTGCTTCTTAAACCTCTCCTCGGGGACCCTCAGACGTTTCACAATTTTTTTTGTAGTTCTGAACTGGCACACCTGATTCAACCAGTCAAGGGCTTGATGATTAGTTGAAAAGTTGAATCAGGTGTGCTGGCTCTGGGATAGATCAAATACATGGAACGGCTGTTGGTCCCCAAGGAGAGGTTTGAGAAGCACTGGTCTATTTGATGCACACACAGTATATTTCTGAGGTCCCTTTAGTGCTCTAATAAGGCTTACTTTTACCTGTAATCACCACCAGAGAGAGACAAATACCTTGGTATAGAGAGGATGATATGGTCTGGGGCAAGACGACTAGAGATGGACATTTTTTATTTTATTAATTTTTTTTAAAACTCGGCAAGTCAGATAAGAACACATTTTTATTTAAAATGATGGCCTACCACGGCCAAAACTTAACCCGGACGACACTGGGCCAATTTGTGCGCTCCCCTATGGGACTCCCAATCACGGCCAGTTGTGCTACAGCTTGGAATCGAACCAGGGTCTGTATTGACGCCTCTAGCACTGAGATACAGTGCCTTACACAGCTGTGCCACTCAGAAGCACATACATTCATATAGCTAAAATCAAATCAAATGTTATTTGTCACATGCTCCGAATATAACAGCTATAGACCTTAGAGTGAAATGCTTACTTACAAGAACATTGCTACTAGTAATTACATTGTTACACGTTACAGAACCCACACAGGTTAATAGGATAATCACTTTGAACAGTCATTTTTGAAAGAGAACCTGTTAAGAGATGGAACAGAGCATCTACCACTGTTGGCTCGTCACGTTGGCTCGTCCATGAAAGGAGCTGTAGTCACACATTGTGTGCCCAGTGGTTTACTATGAATGTCTTGGTATTGCCAGCTATTTCTGATTCATGAGTTATGTTAGATTGGTCTATGTGTTTCATAGATCAGTATTCAAGCGGTGTTGTCAGTTTGCGGACCTACCGTCGGACCACCTGTGTGTCTAACTCATGCCCCCATCACAATTGATTGGGGTAATAATTGAGCTATGAGACAAAAGTAAGAGATCTGTCTTGATACTCAGACAATTTAACCAGGGGTGGACAGACCACAAGGGCAGGAAGAGCGAGAGACGACCTGAATGCCTCATTAGGCAAAATGTCTCAAGGCCTCAAATGGCTCATTAAATTAGTTTAAAAACCTGTTCTATTTTGTCCTCGTATTATGAAATGGTCATGTGGTTCTCCATAGTTAGAAGTGTGACATTTGACTGAAAAAGGTAGAAAGTCCCTCCTAAAAAGTAGTTTAATTAAAAGTACAGGATTCTGATTAAATACATTTCACAATTGTGAAACTGGTAGTGGATTTTCAGCCACATTGACATTGAGTGAATTTTCAAAAGAGAAAAGATCAAAGTCTGAATTAAAGTATTATTATTTGTTATACTTTATTGTTACTTTTTTGTATTTAATTTTTTACTCTCATTTATTTAGTAAACATTTGATTAAGGGCTTGTAAGTAAGCATTTCATGGTAAGGTTTACACCTGTTGTATTCAACGCATGTGATAAATAAAATTGGATTTGATTTGATTCAACATACCAGTAGTGAAATGAGTCAGAAATGATTCAGACAAAGCAAGGCCACCATTCAATATACACCAATCTAGTTGTTAATTAATTTGATCATTTATTTAACAGGGCAATGCGTCATTAGTTATTTTTGGACACTTTTGTTCATAGTCCAGGGGCAATACCAATATGGTCCCTGAACGATAGCATGACGTCATGTTGTAATGAGGGCCTTGCGGTAATATTTTAGAACCCAGAACCCCAAGTATGTTTGAATAGGACCTTATGACTTCAAATTAGTCAGCATAGACTTAAACAGGAGACCATTCTCCTGGTTGCCCAAAGGGCTATTGAATTACTGACAGGGCTGTCTAGATTAAAACACTTTCTGTCTTTCTGCATGGAAGGAAGCCAGCAAAGTTGGGCGTTTGCACTTGGCCTCAATCGATCTCAGGTAAAACGATAAGCTGCGGTTTATCTCACCCAGGTCACCGTGATGAAAATAGGTCACCGATTCCCTTGTCTGCCACTGTAGATTGCAAACAGCCGCTCTGCCCTAGTGCCCTCTTGAACATTGAGGACATTTCAAGCCAATCAAAGAGTGAGACCTTCTGTGGCTGACCATGACAGTTGTAGGGGGAGGAGGAATATTAGGATGCAAGGGGAGCATTTATTGTGCTACAGGCAGATTCAGAAACATTTCTGAAAGAAACCAGAGCTAAAACGTACAGTAGGAGACAGAAAATTATATCCTCATATCAGAATATATCATTTTTGGTGACACTAGTAACAACAATGAATTCAGGCCTTTTAACATATTAACACATTTTTGTAGTTGTATAGCAATTGAGTTGAGTTTTTTAATCACACAAGATGGATAGAGATCCTAATTACACTGCTACTACACAGGCATTTGTCTGTAAACGGGAGGGGGTGTGTAGCTGGAGGGGCCGAAAGAGACATAAGGATGACTGAGACTGTGTGTGTGTGTGTGTGTGTGCACAGGGGGGGGAAGTAGTGCGATGAGGCAGGCTGGTGCTCAGCCATCCAAAATCCTATTGCATTCTCAGAGTTGGAGAGTGGGAGTGTGTGCAGTAATTACTTTGGGGGAGACCGTCGCTGTGCTGGGGTGGAGAGAGCTTGGAGCGCGTAGCTGTGCAGCTTTGTAGCCGTGATCTTTCCATCTCATCTCATCACCTTCGTCTGGCAAATTCCCTCGACGGCTCTGTGAAGCCTGCTGCGTTCAGAGCTGTCAGTCTGGGCCGTCAAATCGATGCCCATCTCGTCCACTTCTATATTTAACCAGGTTCAACGACTCAGGCACTGATAGGGAGCCTCCGCTCCGCTCCATATCTCTGAGGTTAGATTAGCAGCAGCTCCAGACTGATCAGGGCAGGATAATACACTCTGCAGCCAGATCAGATCAGGCTGAAGCTCTGCGATGCCTTCTGTTACTAAGCCAATTTGAATTTGAATTATATTGTATGCAGTGGCGACCCGTCATTCAGTGCAGATGGGGCACCTGTTTTGCATGTTACTTTTGGCATTAATACGTATCATGTATCAGTTTGCAAACAACGTAAAAAAAAAAAAACATTCATGGAGTTAACAAAGCTGCATACAAACGTTTTGTTGTTGTTGCTTTCTTGAGTAAGGCAGCTCCAAAATGCAGGAGTTTCAGCCTAGCTCAGTGCTTTTTGTAGTTGTGGGGCAGCCAACATAGGGGTTGGCAATGTTCTCTAGTTGCGCCGTGATTGGCTCAGTGTTCTGTCCCTAATGGAGATGCGACTTCACAGCAAAAACTACGGGTAGAGCTCGAAAATTCAAGCCCCTTGGGTGCTGCCATAGAGTTACATTAGAAGTGCCCATCAAAGAAGGCTCAAGGTCATTGGCCACAGCTAAAATGATGTCAAATCACGTTACATCTACAGTATCTTTAATTGGACTGACATCATAGTTTCAAAATCTCAGCTAGCAAGCTGGTAGTCATCATCAGGAATCAAGTCGACAATCAAATAATTTTCAATCCTTTTCATATGAAGAGAAATAATAAAGAGAAATGATAGATAAAACGTGCTCATTGGCAATTGGACATAAACATTACTCAACAAGTTCGAAACCGCTAATTCAACAATAAGTAGTTTGGAAGGAACTGCAAGCATTACAAAGCAATCACTAGCCTGCTATTCAGTGGAGTGTGTGTATGGTCCAAGTCGTGGTTTAAGGGTCTCTTTTCCAAGCTTAAAAGGATAAACATTCAGCATTGGCCATGCGGTCAATCCAGCATGACTTCAGCCACGCTCAAAACAACAAGAAACTCAGACCTGGGACATCTCAGTGCGTTCATGAAAACTGGGAACTCTGGAAAAAAACAACCTCCGACTGGGAAAATAAGTTTTGAACGGTCATCCAACTCGGAATTGCAAGTCGGGATCTCAGTCCTCTTTCTAGAGCTCCGACCTGAAGATCACTGACGTCATCATGATTGATCTTTGTCTTGAAAGCACCATACATCCAGAGAATGCCAGACTTTGATAACAAAGTTTGATGGCAAAATTTGTCCACAAAGAACCGCTGCACCACCTTCCGGTTCAAGTGAGCACAGCATAACAAGGTCCAAAAATGTATTGTATGCTGCTGCAATAAATGATGTAATCTGCCATGGAGATATATATATTGTAGCTAAGAAAGTAATACTAAGTCTATGTTGTGTAGTAAGCTGTTAGTAGCCCATGTGCCTCACCCTAATCATTTGGTCCCTTTTCCTCTCATCATTTTGCCTACTGTTCTGACGGAACAGCCTCTTCTCCGCTCGTCATCCTCTTATGCCATAGTTTGTACATCTCAATTGTCAGTAGAAACCACATTTGTTTAAGCAAGTCAGCCATATCAGCTTTGTTTTTTTAAAGGCAATAAATGAGGCTGAATGAACTGTTTCACTGCCAGACAAGGCTCCGCCGATAGCCAGGTGAAGCAGTGGTAAGGTGTTGGGACTGCTGTTGGGACTCTGCTGTTGGGACAGATTTATGTAGGCCCTAACCGTTTGTGGGCACCGTTTATCACGGCTGAAGTGCAATTAATGTATTGTTTAGTGTTTTATTGTGTAATGGCTTTGCTGGCAAAACTTTGGGGGAGTTTGCCCCACCAAGATGTACAGTCGTGGCCAAAAGTTTTGAGAATTACACAAATATTAATTTCCGCAAAGTTTGCTGCTTCAGTGTCTTTAGATATTGTTGTCAGATATTACTATGGAATACTGAAGTATAATTACAAGCATTTCAGAAGTGTCAAAGGCTTTTATTGACAATTACATGAAGGTGATGCAAAGAGTCAATATTTGCAGTGTTGACCCTTCTTTTTCAAGACCTCTGCAATCCGCCCTGGCATGCTGTCAATTAACTTCTGGGCCACATCCTGACTGATGGCAGCCCATTCTTGCATAATCAATGCCTGGAGTTTGTCAGAATGTGTGGGTTTTGTTTGTCCACCCGCCTTTTGAGGATTGACCACAAGTTCTTAGTTATCACTTTTGCCTTATGGCAAGGTGCTCCATCATGCTGGAAAAGGCATTGTTCGTCACCAAACTGTTCCTGGATGGTTGGGAGAAGTTGCTCTCGGAGGATGTGTTGGTACCATTCTTTATTCATGGCTATGTTCTTAGACAAAATTGTGAGTGAGCCCACTCCCTTGGCTGAGAAGCAACCCCAAACAATCGGAATGGAGATTCATTAGAGAAAATAACTTTACCCCAGTCTTTAGCAGTCCAATCCCTGTACCTTTTGCAGAATATCAGTCTGTCCCTGATGTTTTTCCTGGAGAGAAGTGGCTTCTTTGCTGCCCTTCTTGACTCCAGGCCATCCTCCAAAAGTCTTTGCCTCACTGTGCGTGGAGATGCACTCGCACCTGCCTGCTACCATTCCTGAGCAAGCTCTGTACTGGTGGTGCCTCAATCCCGCAGCTGAATCAACTTTAGGAGACGGTCCTGGAGCTTGCTGGAATTTCTTGGGCGCCCTGAAGCCTTCTTCACAACAATTGAACCGCTCTCCTTGAAGTTCTTGATGATCTGATAAATGGTTGCTTTAGGTAGAATCTTACTGGCAGCAATATCCTTGGCTGTGAAGCCCTTTTTGTGCAAAGCAATGATGACGGCACATGTTTCCTTGCAGGTAACCATGGTGAACAGAGGAAGAACAATGATTCCAAGCACCACCCTCCTTTTGAAGCTTCCAGTCTGTTATTCGAACTCAATCAGCATGACAGAGTGATCTCCAGCCTTGTCCTCGTCAACACTCACACCTGTGTTAATGAGAGAATCACTGACATGGGATTAACATGTATTGTATGCTGCTGCAATAACCAGAACCAGAACAAATAGCAGGCCAAACTATCCCTCTCAGCACTGCCTGGACTGCGCAAAAATGCAAATGCTTTCCGTTTGAGTTATGTTAGGTTTATTTTCATCATTTTCAGCTGGTCCTTTTGTGGCAAGGCTGAAATGCAGTGGAAATGTTTTTTAGGGGATTCAGTTCATTTGCATGGCAAAGAGGGACTCTGGAATTAATTGCAATTCATCTGATCAGTCTTCATAACATTTTGGAGTATATGCAAATTGCCATCATACAAACTGAGGCAGCAGACTTTGTGAAAATGAATATTTGTGTCATTCTCAAAACATTTGGCCACGACTGTACATGCTAAAATCGCCACTGATTGTATGGACACTTTACAGTGGTGTAAGAATAACTAAGCTATAAGCTAATGACAATACAGTTTCCTCTAAAGACACACTTGAGATGTTTGTCAGGACATTTAGAATGAAAGAGCCCAAAAGTCAAACTGTAATAAAGGACTTTATCATTATCAGTCAATGGAACATTTGTCCGTTACAGTCAAACGTGGCATACTGCTGTAATTGCACACGGTAACGTTTGACATTTCCCTCATTAACATGACCGAGTGTCCATGGGAAGAATGAAAGCATATGAACAAGGTGGATTTACATCTTACGTTTAACCCTGTCGCTAAGCGATGGTGAACCCACCTGGATAAAGGGTGGCTGCTAAATTAATGAGTAAGGAATGGGGGAATGAATGAAAAGCGGAGGAACGTGGTGAAGAGCATATTTGAGACAGGTGGCACAGCCAACTTCATCAAGGGACGGAGCTTTCTCTGGCAAGAGATGGGCCGATAGTCTGCTATGCTCATTAATCCTTGGCATCATGGAGATGGCAACTGTGTGTGTGTGTGTGTGTGTGTGTGTGTGTGTGTGTGTGTGTGTGTGTGTGTGTGTGTGTGTGTGTGTGTGTGTGTGTGTGTGTGTGTCAACTAGCTCTCACAGTCTCACGTCAGAATTAGACGTTCATCCATGTTCCTCAAACATACAATTTCGAAGTTGTTCCAAATGTCACATTTCAAATGGTTTAACATTACATTTAGGCATTAATTTTGAAATCTTAATGTTAGTCATTAACTTCAAATGATCAAGGTTAGGGTTAAAGTTTGGGAAAGGCTTAAAACAAAAATCTCAAACAACTTTCTATTGCTGGATTTGAACTTGCAACCTTTGGAATCAGAAGCAGATGCTTTGAACGTGCAATATTTGGAATCAGAGGCAGATGCTTACGCCCATCCACCATCCCTGTCCACAACGCCCTAGCAAAACCAAAACCTACTTGAAGGTAACAGCGCTCACTGTTGCCCCTAGTGGCCGGTTTCCACATCTCCCAACATCCTCAGACATGGATGGACGTTGAGTACTGAATAACGGGTGACCTGGCTGGTGTGTGTGTGTGTTTGCACTGGTATGTGTGTACTGTTTTGCTGGTTGCTCTGTAAGCCTGTTGCGATCTAAACATAACACAGGCTTATTTTTAGTGTCTTTCATTTGATGATGACCTCCACTCTACTTTTGTTAGGCAGTTTGTATAGGCTTAGAGTAAGAGAATGAGGGAGGAAATATACTTATTGATTACCAATACAATTATAAAGAAAACACATTTGAAACCAGGTAACAGAAATTATGATTTTATAAGTAGGCTTAATGCCGTGTTCACGTGCTAGTCGGAGCTATAGGAAACTCAGAAATGTCCGACTTGCTAACTGTTTGTAGATATAAACGTGCCGTGTTCAACCATTTAGTAAGTAAAAAATGTCTGAGTTTTCTAGTTCCGACTAGCACGTGAACATGGCATATGACTGCATTCTTGTGTCAAGGAAACATCTGGCTCATTGTCAAAAAACATTTGTAACAAAAAACAGCCTGATAATATAGAACAAATGTTTGAGAATATAACTTCAACTTCTTGTTAGTATTCCGAGGAAGCGCCAGATAGTCTCGGTCAACTATTTTTTATTGTTTTACATGAACAGGCGGTAAATTTACCGTGGTAGATTTTTTTTCCAAATTACCTCCTCTGTGTCCTTGGCTGCACACCCAGTCAGTGCTCCTGCAGGCATTCCCATGATGATACCAATCAGTGAGCCACTCCCATTTAACTAATCCCACTCTTTATGTATGATAGTGGTTCTCTGTATTTACAAACCACCCAATTGCAACATAGAATCACTTCCGACTTTTCAGGATCTCTTGGTGGAGAAATAGGGGTTTTGTGTTACGCTGAATGCTTGAGAACCAGTTACAGTAATTCATTTAATCAAACGTGTGCAAGGAGGGGATGGAAGTAGACCCCAGTTGTGAGCACTGTTGATCATTGTTCTACCATGCTAAATCAGATGACACCTGTAGGGAGGAACACTTGTCGAGTGTAGCAATTGCATCTTCTAATTGGGAAGACTTCAGCTGGGGCACAGACACAATCAATAGCCCACTGTGAGAGGAAAGTCAAACCCATTCACACACTGCCATGAGCGTTACGAAAAGTTTGAGAGTACATTTTGTATTAATACACTTTGTTTCAGATCGATTGCAGAAACCAGAGAGTATATCATAAATAGTCCAAATAGGACAAGAATAAGCTCATATGTAGGCTAACAGCTGTACAATTAAACCACATAATTTGGGTCTCATTATGACTCCTTTAATTAATGGTTAAGTTTGCCCTGTGGCATTTTGGAATGGCTGACACTCTAGGTAACACAATCTGATTGTATTTATCATGTATGGATTCAGAAAGGTTTATTCTACACTCTTAGAATTTTGTTTTTCCGAAGGGGTTCTTCGGCTGTTCCCAAACCTTTTAGGTTTGATGTAAAACCCCTTTGGGTTCCATGCAGTACCCTCTGTGGAAATGGTTTATCATGCAACCAAAAAAGGTTCTACCTGGAACCGAAAAGGGTAAATCAAAGGGTTTTCCTATGGGGAAAGCCAAATAACCATTTTAGGTTCTAGATAGCGAGTGTAAGAGTATACAGTGGCATGTAAAGTGAATAAGTGTTGCAGAATCAGTCAACAGCAGGGGGCGCTGTGTCTATTCCAGTCATTACCTAGTATTGGGTTCAGGTGTGATCACTGAGCTGCTTTGCTTATGCACTACCCTAATATACAGTGTTGGGGATCTATGTTGACATTAGACCATGCTGTAGGTAGGTGGTTGTATATGTATGACACGGAGGGACAAATTGTCTTCAACTGGAAATTCAATCAGGTCCCATTTATCTTCAAGCACCTGTTCAGTGGCGAATGCAATTTTCTTTGTAGGAAAACCTTTATGGAGTGGCTATTGGCTTGTTTTATTCAACATGGACCACAACAAACTGGATTGCATCAATTGTGGCTTGGCTGTGAACTGATATTTGAAGTTATTCAGACAGGTAGACAATCATATTTCATCAAGCATAGACACGATGGGTTCATCAAATGGAACGTGTAGCTCTTATGGCAATGTTGAGTTGTAGTAATAACATTCACTTCACTGACCATTAATAGGATATACATACATGCTATTAATTCAAGTTCTGGGGAAAATGCAGATTGGGGGATTATTTGTTGTAACTGAAACCTAAAGTAATATAACCCTATAGAAATATAACCTTATAGAAATATAACCCTATAGGAATATAACCCTATAGAAATATAACCCTATAGAAATATAACCATACAGGAATATAACGCTATAGAAATATAACGCTATAGAAATATAACCTTATAGAGATATAACCCTATAGGAATATAACCCTATAGAAATATAACCCTATAGAAATATAACCCTATAGAAATATAACCTTATAGAAATATAACCCTATAGGAATATAACCCTATAGAAATATAACCCTATAGGAATATAACCCTATAGAAATATAACCCTATAGAAATATAACCCTATAGAAATATAACGCTATAGAAATATAACCTTATAGAAATATAACCCTATAGAAATATAACCCTATATCAATATAACACTATAGAAATATAACCTTATAGAAATATAACCTTATAGAAATATAACCCTATAGGAATATAACCCTATAGAAATATAACCCTATAGGAATATAACCCTATAGAAATATAACCCTATAGAAATATAACCCTATAGAAATATAACGCTATAGAAATATAACCTTATAGAAATATAACCCTATAGAAATATAACCCTATATCAATATAACACTATAGAAATATAACCTTATAGAAATATAACCCTATAGAAATATAACGCTATAGAAATGCAACGCTACAGAAATATAACCCTATAGAAATATAACCCTGTAGAAATATAACCTTATAGGAATATACCCTGTAGAAATATAACCCTATAGGAATATAGCGCTATAGAAATATAACCTTATAGGAATATAACCCTGTAGCAATATAACCCTATAGGAATATAACCCTGTAGAAATATTACCCTATAGGAATATAACCCTATAGAAATATAACCCTATAGGAATATAACCCTGTAGAAATATTACCCTATAGGAATATAACCCTATAGGAATATAACCCTGTAGAAATATAACCCTATAGAGATATAACCCTATAGGAATATAACCCTGTAGAAATATAACCCTATAGGAATATAACCCTGTAGAAATATTACCCTATAGGAATATAACCCTATAGAAATATAACCCTATAGGAATATAACCCTGTAGAAATATTACCCTATAGGAATATAACCCTATAGGAATATAACCCTGTAGAAATATAACCCTATAGAGATATAACCCTATAGAAATGCAGCAGATATATGAGTATGTAACCCTGTCTGGATGGCTGTGGGGAAAGAATATAGCCATTCCTATCAGGAATGGAATTATTTTCTAGCCAACATTATCCAGGTGTTGACTGAGCAAAACTCTAACATTCTCAGTAATTACAGGTTTAGCTTGGTACTGGACTCAGCAGCAGCAATTGAAGCAATTAATGTTGTTTGGGCAGCTGGGATGCAACACAGCAAAGACCATTAACAAACCATTAAAAAGTCATAACCACTGTGATCACTGCCAGAATGCTGACACACTCGTTTGAGGACCTGGGATAAGGAAGTGTTATTGTGAGATGTCTTGCTAAGACATATTTAGCCAATAAGACTCAGCAGCAAGGTTCACTATAGGTCAAAGATGACTAATTAAACTACTGGTATTGAGGACACAGATACTGGCCTTGTCCGAATACCCATACCTACAGTATACTTGGGTTCTAAATACTGTAGTAGCCAATTTCAAAATTTGAGCATGCTTTAAATCAAATTATGTGTATAAACCCTGGATTGCTGATGCTATGTATTGGCCAATGAGAGGCTTTGAAGCCACTGGTTGCCACATTGGTACTCCTCAGAAGGCTCAGTCCTCCATAGGAATGAATGGAATGCTATAAATCAAATCAAATGAAACTTAATTTGTCACATGCGCCGAATACAACAAGTGTTGACTTTACCGTGAAATGTTTACCTACAAGCCCTTTTCCAACAGTGCAGTTCAAGGACAAGAAAATATTTACCAAGTAGACTAAAATAAAAAGTAATAATAAAAGTAACACAATAAGAATAACAATAACGAGGTTATATTCAGGGGGCACCGGTACCGAGTCAGTGTGTGGGGGTACAGGCTAGTTGAGGCAATCTGTACATGTAGGTGGGGGCGAAGTGACTATGCATATAGGTAACAAACAAACAGCGAGTAGCAGCAGTGTAAATTGTCCGGTGGTGATTTTTATGAATTGTTCAGCAGTCTAAAGGCTTGGGGGTAAAAGCTGTTGAGGAGCCTTTTGGTCCTAGACTTGGCGCTATACTATTTCACTAAAATGTTTCAAGGACATAATTACATGTATTTATGTATTTCCTTGTTGTTGTTGGGACAGTAACATTAGCACACTCTAAAAACTACTTTAAGGAATATGTTTTTATATATTATTCATTTGTATGTCTTATTAACAAAATATAATTGTAAAGTATGCATTAAGGTGTCTGCAATAGAATATACTTGTCAAAAATGACTGTAGACATTAATAAATGCATTTCTGTAGCTTCAGAAATCTTTTTTACAACGGAGGAGTACCAAAATGGCTGTGTGGTGTCATCCAAACAGCATTCCCCTGTCAGTCATTGTTTAAACGATGTCAAACTAATTTTGACCTTTAATCTAGTAGAATTGGCTGCATGCTATTGAGGAAGAGAATGGTCTTTTCAGACCCATGTGTGTATGACAACAACTGATAATCCGCTGGCAGGACGGGTTGTACCAACATGAACGAATGGCGGGAAATGTAACTGTGTATTAGATGACACATTCTCAGTGTATGTGAGTCCTAGTATGTTGACATGTTTTGCTTACTGCATCATTTTTACTAAACAGTACTTTCAAAAATAGCGTGTACTACGATTAGCAGCCTATACTGTATGCCGTTTCAGTAAAAAGTAGGCAAGACAGATTTCGGACATGACCATTGAGTATCAATTTCTGAATTAATGGGGAAACAAATACACACATGACTCTGGCTGCATTTACTCAAGCACCCCAATTCTGAAATTTCTTACCACTAATTGGTCTTTTGGCCAATCACCTCAGATCTTTTTCAGAGCTGATCTGATTGGTCCAAAGACCAATTAATGAAAAAAAGATCAGAATTTATCTGCCTGTGTAAATACATCTTAATCCTTCTTAGACTGTCATGGTTTAGGCTACCTTTGGCTCACCCTGCAGTTGTTTAGCATGCGTTTCACTCGCTGGGCTCATCTGAATCAATATTTGTCAGAAGTTCAGGTTTAATTACAAACTCCACGAACACACTGCCGAAATTCCACGGATTATCCAATTACCATTTTATTTCGGTGCTGACAAACAAGTGGACATTGCATTCCGCTAACTGCGGTAAAAAGTGGAAGCGGCGCTCGGGGGAAAAGGCTACGAGGAGGAATTGTTGAGGAAAGGAGAAAAGAAATAGAAAAGAGAATGTGTGGTGTGCCGGCAGCTGTCGATTTCCTCTAGTTTCATCATGAAACCACAAACTGGATCCCCCAGACAAATGGCTGGTGTGTGTGGGTGGGTTGCTCCCAACCACAGTGAAGAAGAAAAACATGCTGGTCTTCTATCAAATTTCCACTTTAACTCAATCACTCACTCCAGACTGCTCCGCTCCACTCTGCTGTCACGGTTCGCCTGTCCCTGAAATCACTCAAACTCTCTCAGGCTTTCCCTGACAATCATGTCCGAAACATTGTTTGCCAAGCCAGTGTCAACTTTTTACCCATCAATATTGCCTTGATTTTTTATGGCAACACACTGTCACACATGTACAACATTTTCCTTTGACAATTTATGAAAAGATTCAACACAGTGCTCTTACAGGTGTTAGGGGTCAAAGGTCATGATTGGGTGTGTTTTTTAATTTATATTTACATACGAAATGAGTAGGAATTTAGACTTTTTCAACCCCTGCGGCAGCCTTTCAGCATTTCATTTGAGATCCCAAGTTTGTCTAGGTGTTGTGTGTTTGGTGTGTGTGTTTGTATCATTTAAATAACAGTGCAGATGAGCAAAAGAAACAGAACGGTACAGAAGGTTGGCTGAATGCATAATTTATTCATCAAGTCCCACCATTGAAAATATGAAAGAAAACAAATGAAGAATGGCAAAACACAAAAGAGCATTATTTATTACAGGAAAATCTAAGTCTGCCAGAAGATAGATTCTTAAAAGACAGAGATGCATGTATATACATACAAAGACTTCATATTAATGCATCAACTCAACTCAGGAAAACAGACAGCCACATGCAGCCTCAGGCAGTGAATCCATTGGCAGTAATCTATTCCAACACATTCTCCCTGAAAGCTTGGAGGTCTATAGAAAACACTGTCAATAATTGATGCTCCTATCATGTGTTGTGATGTAGATTTATAGCGTGAACATTCATGTACATTAGTGAGGGTGTTGAATTATTACACTTCAGCTATGATGGCAGCTAGAGGTAGGTTTTTATGTGTCATCATTATAAAGCACATAGAATAACATTTCACACTTTACAATGATTCATCTCAGGATTCTAATGTTCAGTCTATTTGGGGTTGGGAACCTGGACGAAACTCACCTCAGTTTAGATGGATGTAGTGGACCTACCTTAGCTTGAAGTATTCCATCCATTTGTCAGCAGAGAAATGTCATCCCTTTTCTTAAGGATTTCTTGAACAAGATTGTTTGATAACCAGTGAATTACAGACTGGTTTTGGACTATATCTTAGGACTTTCTTTGGCTTTGTTACAGCCTTTAGTACTGGGCTTTCGTTGGTGGGTCTTAGAGATTTGCTACTCTGTTTAGGCCTATGTGTTTGACATTTCTGTTTTGAAGTCACTTAATGGTTGCATGTAGGCCTAGAGTTAGACAGTAAACTCCACTGTAACATCACCGCAGGCTATTTGCTCTGTGTAGAAAAGGAAGCTTTGGCTCTACTGGCCCGCACGTTGACCTATCACCGTGTGTTTAGTGGCTTCTATCCCTACATGAACACATCTACCCTCACGTAGGAATAAAAAGCCATAAGACACAGCAGCAATCTCACAGGAGGAGGAGGAGGAGGGACGGACATCACCTGAAGGAGGGCAAGGAAGAAAAGAGGGGGAGGAGGAGGAGGAGAGGAGAAACCGGTGCTCGGAAACTAGTGGACGAGGAGAAGAACAGTGGGGCAGCAGGAACGGGGGGAGACACAGGCAGGGAAATGGAACTGAGACTAGGGAGTCGGGACATTAAGGGAACTAGCTACTAGCAGGGAACAGTCAAAATGGACAAGTGGAGGCTTGGCTGGACCGTGTGTGCATGACTCTGCATGTAGATTATCAGTAAAACACTTCTCCTCAGATCTCAAAGTGTAACTGATCTCATCTCCCCTGTTTGTGTGTGAGAAACTGCCTATTTATGTGTCGGTTTGTCAGGTGATTGACATGTAGATTTCACTGACCATCCTCCCTCAGGACCTCTCATGCTCAAACCATTAGGAATGCACCTCGGTTTCCTCCCTCACTTATGTACCACGACTAAGTTATGCCTGCGTGTGGGTTATTGTGCGAGTGTATTCGTGCGTAAGCCAGGCACACAGCGATAAATATGCATGACTCTGCCGCTGATATCCTGCTTTGTATGGAAATGAGCTTGTGTAAGTTTAATAATGCAATCCCGGTGGATTGGAAAGCCGACACGTTGCAGAGCGGAATTTTAAACAGGGCTCCCCGCCTGTGGGCTCCTCATGGCTGGGATCAGACCTGGCTCTCAGTACAGCAGAGACACCATGAGAGCCTTCCCCTCTGCGGCCCACAGGGCTCTGACATGGGGGACAACGTTAATGAGGGGTACAAGAGAGGGAAGGCCAACTGGATTCTCATTGAAAGCCACTGTCACAACTAAACCGCTGGGTGGAAACAGCAGGACTGAACAACAAGGGACTGGAGTCAAGTTGGTGATGGGAACTGGAGTCATGTGAGGTTGAGTTCGAGCTGGATTGGAGCTTTCAAACTCCTTTTAAACTCCTATTCTTGGGATTCATAGAGGGTGAGCCCAGCACATCTCGTGACCTGTTTTTAGAAAGAGGGGGGATGGGGGGTTAGACAATTGCAGGTACAATTATAGACGTGGTCAATGTGTAAAGTATTATATAGACCGATAACCTCGCTCTATCTCTATAATAGATGTCTTCTGAAGACATTACTTACCTTTATGTGAGATGGTGGCACCAGCCGACCCACCTGTTAATGTGCTAATTGCTGACATGTTGTTCGCTGAAACAACTTCTTCCAAATGACTGGATTTTGTGGGGCCCTGAAAAAGAACGGCGGGATAGATAATTATAATTATTATATAAAATAATATACATTTAATGCTGTGACAGTTACTATCACCATTGCTAAACATCACTATTTTTAACCTCTCTAGGGTACGTGGGATGGTAGCGTCCCACCTCGTCAACAGCCAGTGAAACTGCAGGGCGCCAAATTCAAAACAACAGAAATCCCATAATTAAAATTCCTCAAACATACATGTATTTTACACCATTTTAAAGATACACTTGTTGTAAATCCAGCCACAGTGCCCGTGTTCAAAAAGGCTTTACGATGAAAGCAAACCAAACGATTATGTTAGGTCAGAGCCAAGTCACAGAAAAACACAGCCATATTTTCCAGCCAAAGAGAGGAGTCACAAAAAGCAGAAATATAGATAAAATTAATCACTAACCTTTGATGATCTTCATCAGATGACACTCATAGGACTTCATGTTACACAATACATGAGTTTACATTGGCGCGTTATGTTCAGTAGTTCCAAAACATCCGGTGATTTTGCAGAGAGCCACATCAATTTACAGAAATACTCATAATAAACATTGCTAAAAGATCAACTGTTATGCATGGAATTTTAGATCCACTTCTCCTTAATGCAACCGCTGTGTCAGATTTCAAAACAACTTTATGGAAAAAGCACACCATGCAATAATCTGAGTACGGCGCTCATAGACCAAAACAACCCAGACAGATATCCGCCATGTTGTGTAGTCAACAGAAGTCAGAAATAGCATTATAAATATTCACTTACCTTTGATGATCTTCATCAGAATGCACTCCCAGGAATCCCAGTTCCACAATAAATGTTTGTTTTGTTCGATAATTTCGATAATTTATGCCCAAATACCTCCTTTTTGTTAGCGTGTTCAGTACACAATCCAAACTCACAACGCTCGATCACTAGGAGCAGACGAAACGTCACAAAGTTCCGTTACAGTCCGTAGAAACATGTCAAACGAAGTATAGAATCATTCTTCAATAATGTTCCACCCGGAGAATTCCTTTGTCTGTAGAATTGCAATGGAACAGAGCTAACTATCAAGTGAACGCGCGAGACTGAGCTCGTGGCTCTCTGGCAGACCTCTGACTTATTCCCCTCTCATTAGCCCCCACTTCACAGTAGAAGCATCAAACAAGGTTCTAAAGACTGTTATCATCTAGTGGAAGCCTTAGGAAGTGCAATTTGACCCCATAAACACTGTGTATTCGATAGGCCAAGAGTTGAAAAACTACAAACCTCAGATTTCCCACTTCCTGGTTGGATTTTTTCTCAGGTTTTAGCCTGCCATATGAGTTCTGTTATACTCACAGACATCATTCAAACAGTTTTAGAAACTTCAGAGTGTTTTCTATCCATATCTACTAATTATATTTATATTCCAGCTTTTATGGCTGAGTAGCAGGCAGTTTAATTTGGGCATACTTTTCATCCAAAATTCCCAATGCTACCCCCTACCCTAGAGAAGTTTATTGGCAGCAGTAAAAATTGAGTTAGTAGTACTGCCATTAGCAGCACAATTGAAGCCTCCTCTAAGACCTTATGAACCTCATTTGATAGATGTGCAAAAAATAGGTTTTCTTTTCAAAGTGTCCTATTTTGTTCCAAATAGTTCAGTATTACATGGCACACAATGAGCAGTGACATATTTATTGTAAAATGATCGATTGATCTGCCTCAAACTGACGCTATTGGAAAGATAGATTGCTCAAACATTTTAGCTCCAATAGCACTACATGACAAATGGGCTATTTGTAATCTGCTATTACACAACAGATGAATAATGACTCACTCTAACCATTAGAAGTGGACTCTGGAACTACCCCAAACTGCACAAAGGCCTTGCCATCTATTAACATGTTGTACATGAATAATTAAACTCCTATGAAGTGCTAATTAACGTGTAATTGATGTACTATCCACAGATTTGATTGGGTTATGGCTCTGATGGATCTTTGGGTGTGATTTCACAGTGGGAACAGATGTATACTCATACATCTGAGAGAGCTATGGTTGCTAGTGATCATTCCCACCCCACTGAGAACAAAATAGCCCTCATATATCCCTGTAATCTGCATTAGCACTGGAGCGGGAGCCCTGAGACAGCAGCTAGGAAGATGAGTAATGGGCTACTGCTGTAATGGCTGCCCCTGAGCCACACCCCAAAACCAAACCAAACTGCATGCAAGAGAATAGGCGATGTTAGTCGAAGGAATCTCCCCTCAACACTTTCTAACAACCAGCATCTCCCCGGCTATTACGACACGTTTCACGATGATACACCTGTTGAGCTAAAGACCAAAGAACACATCCAAGTCAGAAAACTTCCCTAATACTGTAAGTCCCAAAAAATCATGGAACAACACCACACACAGACGACTGCACTCAATAATTCAACACAACCAAGACCTGGCCTGAAGACCCCTTCCCAACTTAGCCAACAATTCTCTGAAGAGTCTTTCCCTGCAGCAAGATAGGACAGCCATATCTGATGTTGGAGAAGCCAAAGCCAGCATTTCACCCCTGAGGATGAAATAGCCTTCAAAATGTCATGCTAAAATGCTCTTAAAAATCTAATCTGGCCTCCCCTGCAATCTTCCATTCAGCTTCTTTCTCGTTCTCTTTCTACCTCTCGTTCTCCATAGCATTCCCACTCC
Organism: Oncorhynchus tshawytscha; assembly: GCF_018296145.1. Lineage (NCBI taxonomy): Eukaryota > Metazoa > Chordata > Actinopteri > Salmoniformes > Salmonidae > Oncorhynchus > Oncorhynchus tshawytscha. The sequence continues at coordinate 22,349,551 of NC_056445.1, forward strand.
CTTCGACTCCTCGATAAGTGAAAAGATTTTAGAGTAGGCAATAAAAGGCTCATCAGGACAAGCTGAAATGATTTCTTAATACGATGGCTTTTTAATGAGGACTGAACGAGACGGCCGTGTGGCTGATGGCAGGCCCCTCTTTATCTACGAGGGCAGGGCAGGAGGACTGATGGCACTTAAACACTCTGGCTGGCAAACCTCTCCACGGTGTGTGTGTGTGTGTGTGTGTGTGTGTGTGTGTGTGTGTGTGTGTGTGTGTGTGTGTGTGTGTGTGTGTGTGTGTGTGTGTGTGCACATGTGGATCATTGATTGGCCTTAATTCAGCCTACTCTAGTCATTATTTTTTACTCTGAAAACCTGCCTCCTGCATTGTGAGAAGAGAGCCCTGCTATGATATATCTACCATATGATGACAATGTTATGAAAGACAAAAATATTGCAGTTAAAGCTGCAATATGTCATTTTTTGGGCGACTGGATTAAATTCACATAGAAATGTTAGTTATAGATCTGTCGTTTTTGCTTCTTTTACTTTCGGTTTTGTACACCAGCTTCAAACAGCTGACAATACAATATTTTTGGTTATTGAAAATATATTTCACAGTGATTTAGATGGTACAATGATTCTATACACTATAGTTGCTTGTTTTGTCACATAAACTGAAATTAGGCAAACTATTATAATTTTAGCAACCAGGAAATGGCAGAGTGATTTCTACATAATGCACCTTTAAATTGCGCTGCCTGTTGGTGAATGACTCGGCAAGTATAGCATTCGGTTACAACTAACATAACTGTACATACTGCATTAATTCCGACTGAAAAAGTCTAACTTTGTTTGTAGAATTCTTTCTACACCTTTCTTCTATTCTTCCAGCATTCCTGTATGTCTGTCCTTATTCAACGTTATTTCTTATCCTCTCTCACATCTTTCTCTTTCTTTCATTTCTCTCACTCTCTCTCTCATTTCACGGCTCTCAAGGTGGATGAATGGTCAGAGTTGGCTGACTTTGTTATGAAACCTGGAGGTCAGATTAGACCGAAGGCATCGCGAGAGGAATAAGGGGTGAGGAGTAGCAAGACAGAGCAGAGGAGAGAGACCCCCTGCTAGGCAGACAACAAAACCTGTTTGCGAATCACCCGCGTGGGCGTCCCGCCAAGCCGCCCCCTCACATAATCAGAGCCTGGTGCGGACACAAGGTCGTTTCAACACCGGCTACGCCTCCCCAATTAGCATGCAGCCCGTGGCGCGGCCTGTCTGGGAGCAAACACGTGCATGGCGCGTCGCTGCCCTAATGAGCTGCCCGTCAGCAAGGAGCAGGCGGCAGGCACAACGTAAAAACTTTCCCGGAGTGTTTGCGTGTGATCTCAAGGGCGGAAGAGGACACTCTAACCTTGAGAATACCGTCCAGCCATATACTCTACAGGTCACCCTGTCAGCTCCCTTGGAGAACAGGTGCTATTTTACTCCACGACTCTGCCCAAAGGTCCTCAGAACTGTGTCTGAAACCACTACAGCACTAGAACTTCCAAAGCTCTGTCAATATTGCTTATACATATTTGCAAAGGCCCTTTCCAAAGACACGAACTGTCTTTGCATGACAATTAACATATTAAATGTCAGTTTTCATCCAAAAGTGACTCCCTGTTGTGAGCCAGCTATACAGCAGTCTTCCTGTTGTGTTAGAATCTGTAATACTTTACATCTTGTTTCAGAATACTCTCCTTCAGCAGTTTATTAGTCTGCATCAAGTGATGATGTGGTCTACACAGAGTAACAGCAATAACACATTCAGGCGAAGTACACCGGAAAGCCTCTGTAGCTGGGTCTGTCCCTAAGAGACATTATTTACACACAACAAAGGACAATATTTAGACCCGAACTGTCTCTCTCTGTGCTGAGGATCGATGTTAGGAGGCAGTGGGGGATCTTGACTAGATAGAGATGTTTTTTTGGGGCTAAGTCAGTGTCAGCTTTCCTAGAAGCTCTGTAAACCGTCTGGAGCATTCACAATTCAACATTTCGCTAAACAAACACACCCCAAATTGACCATTATTCTGTTCATGTTTTATGTTAGACACCTACTTTGTTAAAACCCTAACCCTAACCCTAACGTCACCCTTTGGTATGACATACAATACATACTTGGTTTAGCTTTTGAATCCAACAAGGATCTGCGACTATAAAACTTTCAAAGTCTAAAGGAGATCCACCGTAACTCCTGTTATGGGATACATTTTCCAACCGTCTGGCATCATTGGGCGCTGCTGAAATTGATTGAAGGGTGCGTTTCAGTTTTGCCGTCACTAAAGACTTTTGCCAATTCAAAAAATGAAAACAACCATAACAACAGCTGTTGGTTTATCAACATGCCGTGGCGTGTTGCAAGCATATAGAGAGCTGAATGCAAAGCTATGGCTTGCAGGCCCACCAAGTGTATGCATTGGTATATTACACTGATATATTTTAGTAAGAGAGGGGCTTTAAGGAGGATAATTATCCAACAGAATCTTCTGCTTCCCACACGTTTGTTCCAGATTCATCCTCCACACCAATCTGTCAAGACAATCTGCTCAGTTGCCTTGCCCATAGTGTGATCAAACAGCCTGAACCAGCAGACTTGGAAAGCAAATACAAGAACTCACTAGTTTGATACTCCTTTGAACTCTCAATAAAGCACAGTGTCATTCGCAAACATAATCATTTATTTGTTTATTTGGGCATGAATGACTCAATTCATTAAATCATTTCTTCTTCCACCCACTGCAGACGGAGGGATGTTGGAAGATGTACTGGCATCTAATGGGACAATTTCTGATATACTGCAGCAGGTTTATAACATGCTGACAGCACTGAATAACAAGAGTACAATAACACAACGAGTACAACATTAAGGTGCATGTAAGTTTACGCACTGTATTATTAAGATAGACATTACGCCATGCTTAACATTAAGTTGCATGTAAGTTTACGTACCGTATTATTAAGATAGACATTACGCCATGCTTAACATTAAGGTGCATGTAAGTTTACGTACCGTATTATTAAGATAGACATTACGCCATGCTTAACATTAAGTTGCATGTAAGTTTACGTACGGTATTATTAAGATAGACATTACGCCATGCTTAACATTAAGTTGCATGTAAGTTTACGTACGGTATTATTAAGATAGACATTACGCCATGCTTAACATTAAGGTGCATGTAAGTTTACGTACCGTATTATTAAGATAGACATTACGCCATGCTTAACATTAAGTTGCATGTAAGTTTACGTACGGTATTATTAAGATAGACATTACGCCATGCTTAACATTAAGGTGCATGTAAGTTTACGTACCGTATTATTAAGATAGACATTACGCCATGCTTAACATTAAGGTGCATGTAAGTTTACGTACCGTATTATTAAGATAGACATTACGCCATGCTTAACATTAAGGTGCATGTAAGTTTACGTACCGTATTATTAAGATAGACATTACGCCATGCTTAACATTAAGGTGCATGTAAGTTTACGTACGGTATTATTAAGATAGACATTACGCCATGCTTAACATTAAGGTGCATGTAAGTTTACGTACCGTATTATTAAGATAGACATTACGCCATGCTTAACATTAAGGTGCATGTAAGTTTACGTACGGTATTATTAAGATGGACATTACGCCATGCTTAACATTAAGGTGCATGTAAGTTTACGTACGGTATTATTAAGATGGACATTACGCCATGCTTAATGTCCCCTAGGAACTAATGTGTTGGGTCCTTTACTGCTTCAAGTCCTCTGTAACAGTTTGCCATCATTACATAATCACACTACTGAATGGCACATCTACAATCAAGTCTATGCGAAAGCAAGTCACGCCTCGTAAAGCCCCGATGGAGTTCGCTACCTGTCTGTTTTGTCATTGCATCCGCATAGTGCCGGTCCCTGTCGGCAAAGGGGCGTTCTGTTATTGCTGAGCCAATCACTGTGCTGACTGTTTGCTGGCCCTTATTCCCCTGCCACCAATCTGCCAGCTCCCTGATGCAGCCTCTAAATCAGCTTTCACTCCTGAGCTGCCACCCCATGACGACGCAGGGAGCATCCCAAGGGTGCCTCACGGAGCAGCCAGAGCCCAGGGTTTCCATGGAGACGTGAGCGTTAGGACGTGGATGGGCTAATGACGGCGTTATCTCCACTCTAATGATTCTGGCAAGAGGCCAGGGTTAATAATACCATGAGATGACCCTAACAAGGAGATCAGCCAATGACGACGGGCCTCTACTGTCCAAATACACCTGCTGTCTACTATGTGTTTTGAGTGTTTGTGTGAGTGACAAAGAGAGAGCAGTTTCAAGGAATACAGGATGTTGAGGCCTTACAGCTCTCAGAATATATTACAACTCATGTGTTACAAACACAATCATCTTTGATACATGTTATACCAGGGTTTCCCAAAGTCGGTACCCGGGACCCCAAGGGGTTCAGTTTTAATGGTGTAACACAGGGTATCCCAAACTCGTCCTCGGTACTTCAAGGGGTTCAGTTTTAATGGTGTAACACAGGGTATCCCAAACTCGTCCTCGGGACTTCAAGGGGTTCAGTTTTAATGGTGTAACACAGGGTATCCCAAACTCGTCCCCGGGACTTCAAGGGGTTCAGTTTTAATGGTGTAACACAGGGTATCCCAAACTCGTCCTCGGGACTTCAAGGGGTTCAGTTTTAATGGTGTAACCACAGGGTATCCCAAACTCGTCCTCGGGACTTCAAGGGGTTCAGTTTTAATGGTGTAACACAGGGTATCCCAAACTCGTCCTCGGGACTTCAAGGGGTTCAGTTTTAATGGTGTAACACAGGGTATCCCAAACTCGTCCTCGGGACTTCAAGGGGTGCACATTTTGTTTTTTTGCCATATCACTACACAGCTTGATCAAAGCCTGATGATTAGTTGATCATTTGAATCAGCTTTGTAGTCCTAGGGCAAAAACCAAGAACCCCTTGGGTTCCTGAGGACCAAGTTTGGGATACCCTGTGTTATACTATTAAAACTGAACTAAGGAATACTTTATCTTCAGAACAGAATTTAGTGTCCATTGGGCTGTAACAGTGTGAAATCTTGTCGGTAAGAATTCCTCCACAGAATCGAATGGAGGGCTTCTCTCACCACTTGAGAGGGACAAGAGGTGAGAGATGTAGCTAAAAAGTGAATAAACTCATAGGAAGGTGGTATGATTAATGTGCAACAAGTTACGGCTAGCACACAGACACACTTAGCCCCCCGTTATCGAGCAGCACAGATGTGCACAGCCACTTCCCAGCCCCTCATCCACATACATCAGAGAAATGCACCTTGGGAGATTGAGAGGATGGCACCGGCACCAAGCCCACCATCTGCCGTCATTTAGAGATAAATGACGTCCCAAACCTAGAGGGAGCTCTCCATCCGCCTGTCTGGTTCTGCTGCCAGCCCCCAACGTGGTGACGGACCCGCCCAACCTTCGCGTCCAAAATCGATGTCTGAGACCCTGGCTGTCAGAATGGAGCGCACCTCAGAGAGAAACTCAGCCTGGCTTTAGCTGGCCAAGCACAGTCTTTTCCTGGAGGTTTGGCAGTTGGAACAGCTGCACTGCCACTGATGCCACTTTGTAAAGGTACTCACTAATACCTTACAAATGGTCAGGTTTATTAGGCAACATGATAATATTTTGTGAACTATGCATCTAAACAGCTGTACGTTAGAACTGTATGTAAGGAGCACCTTGGGGAACATCATTGCTCCAGGTCTAGGAACATCCTCTGTTCCCTGGGAAAAGCACTAAAGTTCCAGTTAGCTAAGTTCTCACACTGACTCCACTATACCACTATGTCACTGAGCCACCAAGCCATAGCAGTCTGCTGATGGGAGGTTAGCTTGATTAATTTCATGGATTTGGAAATGAGCCGTGGTGATAAGGCTATCGCTCCCTCATCTGGGGCTGACGGGGGCGTAATTAAACAGATAGCCAAAGATGATGAGGAAATGGTCTGGAAAGCCTGGGGAATATGAGGGTGGAATCGTCGGCTCGTCTACGCAGGCGGATGATTAGATTGGCGCTTAATTGCCGCCCATGCTATTTTTAGGGGATCTGCTCACATGAGGCGTTCCCCCACTCCGTCATCTGAGCGGTCAAGGTCAGCCCACTGCTCCCCTACTCAATTGTTAAGGCTGTGTCAAAGGGATGAGTGGTAGGCGATATTGAGAAAAGGTGCCCACGAATCTCCACCGACCCCCCTTCATCATGTCTCTGCCGGAGATTGGGGTCAGGAGTGGGTGAACCGCAGCCTAATGGGAAAATCCCGGATGATGGCTTGAAATGGCACAGCGGTTATCTATAGCAGAACTGTGGTTATCTGTGTTCCTTATCGATCTCTGATATCAATCTCTGCTAGAACTGGTGGACCCCTCTCCCGGTCTCACTAAGAGTCTCTATATCCCAATATCGCAATGGGCGTAAGCAGAATCACCTTTTTTTCTCTCTGAAACCTATGCTCTTTCAGAATGCATATAACAGTATTCTTAGGGTTGTAGAGGCAAGATTTCGTCTACACTTAGTCTACGGTGGTTTTTCTTCCAACTTTATCTGATACACAAGTTGTGCATTATCTTGGTAGATGCATATTACATATCCTCTTACACTGGTCTGTTCTCTATCTAAACAACCAGAAACATTTCAAGACAAAATGCTTCGCTCTTGCAATAGAGGAAGAGAAAGTACATTATTAAGCTCCTTTGGGGTGCATACTCAATAGAACTTTAGCTGCCTCTGGTGCTGAAACACGCCTTTCTGCAAGAACAGAAGAAAAAGTCACTTAGGGATTAGAGCCACACAATAGCACTTATTTGCAAATTGAACACTTCCTATAGTGTTGCAGGAAACAGAAGGTTTGGGTGGTATTACTGAAAGAAAACATTTTGATAAATAGTCCCCTTGGCTAGATCAATATCATAGCCTGGTTGTTGCGCCATAGCATCAAAGATCGCGAGACAGAGATGGATAACTGGATAACGGCATAGATGCCATTGTGTATTTCTCACAAAAGCTATTGGATGAGAGCTTCCTGAGCAAAAAGTCATCAGGCAAGGCTATTGGGTGAGGTGATTTCATACATACGGACACATAACATGATTGGAGGGTACAAGTCTTTCGAGAAACAGAGAGGACGATTGGATGAGACAGATGTGAAAACGTGCTGTAGACGTCTGTCTCATGCTCGCGCTGTCTGCCTGAATGGCCATGGTGTCTGTGCTGCATGCCGTTCTCCAAAAGCCTCTGCGAAAATCTAAAGCCGTCCATAAAACCATAATCCCGACTCTGCAGACACAGAAGACAATAGAGCTTTATCGCTTTGGGTGACACTCTCTGTGTGTTTCCCAGCATCCTCCGGGCTTATCGCGCCACGGCACCCAGCATATCGTCCCATTATCCCAAGCACCGGGGCAGCCCTTAGAGCTGGAGAATGAGCCGACTTGTCAGACAGCAGTACAAAGAGAATCTGTAGAGCCATGGATTAGAGAGAGAGAGAGATAGATAGATGCAGGGAGGGAGAGAGAGAAAGTCAGAGGGAGAGAGGTGCCTAGAGAGAAAACGAAAAGGATGTTGAAGGCGAGTTCTACCTTATACCTGTCATGGAAATTCTACACAGGGACAATCACATACCCTTTGCAGTCGTTCAGTGAATTCTGGGCTGACCAACTGAATTGTTGCTAAAGGTAGCAACAATCTTTAATCAATAAAAAAAAACAAGCAAGCATTCAATCAATCAAACAGGATGAAAGAGAAAACACTTTATTTGTGCAATAAAATGTGATTGCAGAAAACACCTCCACTCCCGTCCACAATCACTCACACACACCCGGACGCCAACGCTCGTAGAATCCCAATATCACCAAAAAGCTGTATGGTGCAGACGAGCACGCACGCCATCCCAAGATCCCACACTTCATTACGTGCCCAGCCAACCTTGACAGGAGTAAATCGATGCAGGATAATAGCCAGCAGACGCCTCCTCCCTCCATCCCACCCCCCGGTTTTATCAGCACTGCAGATCATTCCGCTTATCAGGCTGGGCCAGTAATAACCCTCCCATATAGCGTCTGTTGTGATCACTGACAGCTTGGCTCTGCTCTGTGTGGTAACAGTATGTATATGTTAAGCTCACACTGTCGTGTGTCAGACTCCTTTCAGTTTGGGGCTGTTCTGTTTGATGTATTTTCAGGTATCTGAGATGTTTGTCTGTGAATGACAAAGAAAAGCCCTGCACAAGGTTAATGCTACCCAGTCTCATGCTCTCTATTTTTCAACAATGACATGGGGTTGGGTTTGGATGCCCAGTTGGCTACAATTACAATTATAAAATGCATGTTTATAACTTAGCCTATATCGGGACATATCAAATTCTTGGCGTACCTCTCTTTAACTCCACTATTAACATTATGCATCATTCAAATGGGAGAACATTTCTTTGAGTGACAGTTAATGCATTTCTAATAGCCAAACTTAGGGGTTTTACTGTGGAATTAAAAGTGAACAAATCAATTATGGGGGATCTTAAAATGTGATGAGTGAAAGGAGGTAGAGTAGAAAAGACAGAGGGTCGAAGGTCAATATCGCAAAATTTAGAATTAAATAAAGAAAATGTCTAGTGTGGAGAACCGGTCAGCTCTGTCAAACAAACCATTTTAAAAAAAGACACTTCTTAAAACAAAATACAGTAGTGGGAAAGAAAGGGAATTCAGATATTTCAAAGTGCTGTCAAAAAGCAAGGTTGGCTCAGGTGATGAAGACCTGTCAGCAGAGTATTGATCAGAATTATGATCAAAGACGGCATCCTTTCACCTTACCAGTGGGAAACAAAATCCCAACTGAAGGTCTTAACTATGATGGAGAGCACGGTTGGTGAGTTTTTAAAAACATTTTTTCGTTGTTTTTAGCAGACACTCTTATCCAGAGCGAATTACAGGAGCAATTAGGGTTAGGTGCCTTGCTCAAGGGCACATCGGCAGATTTTTCACCTAGTCTGCTCCGACATTCAAACCAGCGACCTTTTGGTTCCTGGCACAACCCTCTTAACCGCTAGGCTACCTGATGTACGATCTCATGGTGTCTCAAAGCTCTAACATTTCTTGAAATCCTCATTCCATTCCCTGGCCGGAGCTCTGTGTAAATACATTTCAAATGTACCCTTCCTTTTCCTTTCCCTGAGGTAATCACTGCTAGGCATAACTAGATTGGTGAAGAGCTCTTTGAGTGCCTGCTGCTATAGCAAACACCACTATCTCCTGACAGGACGGGGACTAAATAAATATCAAAAGACTTACAAATACTCAAATATCCTGTCAAAAGAAAATTCAACTATGAATCAACTGAAAGTCTAAAAACATGTTAAATAAAGCCTACAGCACATAAATGTAAAATAAATACAATCACTCTTCAGCTGTTTGGTAGGTAAATTCAACTGCAGATGGGCTAGATGTAAGGTAAACCTATCCGAGGCTGGTGTTGATGCAGAGTTAATATTGAAGCAGCTGCAACTCTCAGTGTGGCGGCCATTAAGATTGGGGGGGGTTCTCCAGGGAGGAGGTATCTAATGAAGGAACATCGCTCCTCGACATCTGCCTCCCTCCATCCCCGTTTACACCCCCCCTCTGCCGCAGCAACCCCATCGCCTCATCTCTTCCTCTTCCTGTTAGCTATGTTTGTTTTCAGCTGTTTTTTGTTGGGGGGTCTGGAGAGTATGAAGGAGGGGTGCCCCCCCCCAACACCTTCTCCTCAGGGCTGTTCATAAACCCACCATCCATCTCCATTATGCCCCAGAAAATGCTATTTGTCACTTTGCGGGGGAAAAATAATCAATATGTCTTGTGGGTGCAGCGAGCGCATTAGAGGAAGCAAATTGATGTCTCTCGCCCCAGCGCGCCTCTCCAGCACACTGCACCCCAACTAATGGGAAACCTCACAGGTCTGGCAGACAGGGACACATGGTCAGTGTGTGTGTGTATGTATGTATGTATGTATGTGTGTTTGTGTGTTTGTGTGTGTTTTGTGTGTGTGTGTGTGTGTGTGTGTGTGTGTGTGTGTGTGTGTGTGTGTGTGTGTGTGTGTGTGTGTGTGTGTGTGTGTGTGTGTGTGTGTGTGTGTGTGTGCACGTGACTGAATAATTGAGTTAGTGAGCAGGCCATAGGGAACCGGTAAGTAATGCATTTGGCCAATGGGTTTGGCAGTGTGGCTATATAACATACATCTGTATGTATGTGGCTCCTTCTTCCTTAAGCCTTAGCTCTACTAGTCATCTGGTACCAGATCTCTGGGCCTGTCTCTTTCATTCAGAAGCAGATAGCCCTGTCACAGAACCTCCACAGAGCACCTTAAAGACCACCTCCCAGACTGACACTACACTGTCAGGGCTAAGAAACCACCTCCCCGGATTGGTGCAGACAGGAGTGACTCCCGCTCACGTCACATCACCATGTTCCTAGAGAGCTCACACAGCAGAACCCATGTGGTCTTGGCTCAGGTGGTCAGAATCACAAACATCCAAGTAGAGCCTGCCAACATCTTTTAGAATCTATCATAATATGTCTCTCTCCTCTTTCTGGAATGGTGATGGTTGTTTCAGTCAGCTTAAGACACTTGTCTTTAACAGCCCCAACCCTGGGTAGGTTGAGACAAGGTATGTGGTTGGGTGTCTCAAAGATGAAGATTGGTTGCAAAATGAGAAAAGACACACACACACACACACACACACACACACACACACACACACACACACACACACACACACACACACACACACACACACACACACACACACAGAGAGAGAGAGAATCATTCTCAGAATCTGTCAGAGCTCAGAAGGCTATGTGTCTCATTCCAAGCTCTGGATGGGGGCTGGCACCACAGGATATTCTATTATTCATCTATTCGATGTTGAGGGCTTTAGGGCCTGTCAATCACAATTTACCTGGGCTGTCCACACACACCCACACCCGCCAGCTCCCGCCAGCTCCCGCTAGCTCTCCCCTTCTCAGATACACACACAAACACAAACACATCACACACACACACCAGCTCTGAACACTTCTATCTTGCACATTTCCCTTAGTTGTAGTCCTTGATCCAAGCAAGGTGATCTAGAGATTACGTCCGCCTTACAATACAAACCTGGTTGCCTTCGAGCAGCCAGCAAACAAATTCATCACACAGACTCACAAAGGGTTGACATTGCAAGGTCTTTTGGGAGGCATGTAATAGAGAGGAAATGTGATTTTGTATATTTATGAAGCATTCTCTTGAGTATTTACCATTATAAATGGAATATTTTAAATGTTTTAAGCACCATATTATCCAATGACTTTCAGAGTTTAGACAATTAACAACTTTACTTGATTAGAATTTCTAACTACATGCAGCAACAAGAAAACAGTTCAAAGTTGAATATTTTAAAACTTTACAATGTATGCACACATCCCTATTGAATTTTTTTATTTTTTTTATGTAAGCACAGATCTACCAGGAAAAAGTGAATACTTTGGCTGTGTTTACACAGGCAGACAAATTCTGATATTTTTTACACTAATTGGTCTTTTGACCAATAACATCAGATTTTTTCACATAGGATCTTTTTCAGAGCTGATCTGATTTGTCAAAAGACAAAATAATGATTAAAAGATAAGAATTGGCTGCCTGTCTAAACACAGCCTAGGCTACACTGGGGAGGCAGGTGTTGGACTAGTAACTGGAAGGTTGCAAGTTCAAATCCCGAGCTGACAAGGTACAAATCTGTCGTTCTGCCCCTGAACAGGCAGTTAACCCACTGTTACTAGGCCGTCATTGAAAATAATAATTTGTTCTTAACTGACTTGCCTAGTTAAATAAAGGTTAAAAAATATATTTAAAAAAAACTTCTTCACAGTTGAAATGAGTTAACATGATGCAGTAGGTGGATAAATACAGACTAATGGTTTCAGTATTGATGCACACAGACACACACATGATGACACATCTGACACACCACACGAGGAGCTGAATGGTCCTCGGGGCCTGTTCTGCTCCAGTCGATGTCCGTCTGTACCACACACCGTCCATAGTAGAATATGAACATCAGTCTACCTGCATAACAAAAACAGAAGAGACACATTATCAAAGACAGTAAGACATCTCTTATCTTTATCATAAAAACTGTATACTCTACAATCCCTTCCATGTATATTCAGAACACATTATCTAGCAAGTGCTATTATCCTACCATCTATCTCAAAGGGAGGATGCGAGCAGATGTGGATCTCATTCTCTGGTTGCTGCTGACAGCATGTTTGCATGGCCATTTGTCTGCCTGTCCCTACCTAACTATGGCAAAATGTTAAGACTGTCACATAGAAACCTGTGCCTGATTGATGATGACAGAATGTTTGGTTTCTTGTCTGTCATTATGTTCATTGCTGTTGATGATTAATGACAAACAGTTGACTGTCTTGACATATTTGAGATTATAAACTGGGTGGTTTGACTCCTGAATGCTGATTGGCTGACAGCCATGGTATATCAGATAGTATTAGAGGTCGACCGATTATTATTTTTCAACGCTGATACCAATTATTGGAGGATCAAAAAAAGCCAATACCGATTAATCTGCCAATTTTGATGTATATTTTTAATAATGACAATTACAACAATACTGAACGAACAATAAACCCTTTTATTTTAACGTAATATAATACATAAATAAAATCTATTTAGTCTCAAATAAGTAATGAAACATGTTCAATTTGGTATAAATAACGCAAAAACACAGTGTGAGAGAAGAAAGTAAAAGTGCAATATGTGCCATGTAAAAAAGCTAACGTTTAAGTTCCTTGCTCAGAACAGGAGAACATATGAAAGCTGGTGGCTCAATATTCCCTGTTCTTCAATATTCCCAGTTAAGAATTTTTAGGTTGTAGTTATTATAGGAATTATGATGTGTCAACTATTTCTCTCTATACCATTTGTACTTCATATACCTTTGATTGTTGGATGTTCTTATAGGCACTTTAGTATTGCCAGCCTAATCTCGGGAGTTGATAGGCTTGAAGTCATAAACAGTGCATTGCTAACTGCTTGAACTGCTCGCAGACGCGGTAAAGTGCTGTTTGAATGAATGCTTACGAGCCTGCTGCTGCCTACCACCGCTCAATCAGACTGCTCTATCAAATATCAAATCATAGACTTAATTATAATAAACACACAGAAATACGAGCCTTTGGTCATTAATATGGTCAAATATGGTCAAATCCGGAAACTAGCATTTAAACAAAACGTTTATTCTTTCAGTGAAATACAGAACCATTCCGTATTTTGTTGGAAATATTGCTGTTACATTGCACAACCTTCAATGTTATGTCATAATTATGTAAAATTCTGGCAAATTAATTATGTTCTTTGTTAGGAAGAAACACAGTTCGCAACGAGCCAAGCGGCCCAAACTGTTGCATATACGCTGACTCTGCTTGCAATGAACGCAAGATAAGTGATAAGTTTCCCTAGTTAATATTACCTGCTAACATGCATTTATTTGAACTAAATATGCAGGTTTAAAAATATATACTTCTGTGTATTGATTTTAAGAAAGGCATTGATGTTTATCGTTTAAGTATATTTGTGCAACAAATGTGCTTTTTTCACGAATTAGCTTTTGTTAAATCATCACCTGTTTGGCAAAGTTTAGTAGGCTGTGATTCAATGATAAATTAACAGGCACCACATTGATTATATGCAATGCAGGACACGCTAGTTAACCTAGTAATATCATCAACCATGTGTAGTTAACTAGTGATTATGTGAAGATTTATTTATTTTTATAAGATAAGTTTAATGCTAGCTTGCAACTTACCTCGGCTCAGTGCAGCCACAAGGTCCTTTTGACGCTGCGCTCGCGTAACAGTTGGTCAGCCTGCCACGCAGTTTCCTCATGGATTGCAATGTAATCGGCCATAATTGGCATCCAAAAAAGCAGATTACCTATTAATCGGTCGACCTCTAGACAGTATACCACGGGTATGACAAAACATTTATTTGTACTGCTCTAATTACGTTGGTGACCAGTTTATAATAGCAATAAAGCACCTCTGGGTTTGTGGTATATGGCAACATACCATGGCTAAGGGCTGTATCCAGGCACTCTGCGTTGCATCATCCCTAAGAACAGCCCTTAGCCGTGGTATATTGGCCATATACCACACCCCCTTGGGCCTTATTGCTTAAATAGAGACTGATGATGATTAGGAGAAGTTCTCACTGGCTGAAAATCCAGGATCAGCTTGTGTATAAGTAACTGTTAGATTGTGTATAAGCTGTAACTAAGTACAATGTAAGTATTATATAGAAATTTGCAATATGCATTAGTTTGCAAGTAATGTATAATAAATGATGTGCTGTTCAGTTCCAGTGGTAGAGCAGGTGCAAATTGGTTTCAGTGAAAGAGACATGGCAGTGTATGTAAGGGTTTAGGTGAAAGAGACATTATCATTCTAGCATACAACATAAAAAGCTTCTCATGTCAAGTCATTTTTATGATTTCCGCATAATCATTTCCGTTCTGATGGAATAAGGAGCAATGTTTGGCAAAGGTGCCATTTTCAAGAATACATTTTTTTCACATCACAGACAGAATGAGATCGAGACGCCGTAGGGTAAATCTGAGCTTTGGCTGATGCCGACAGTGAAACTGTGGCAATTAGAAAAACAGTGTGTGAGTTGGCTGGTGCATGCACCGCTGGGCACAAATGAGTCTAGCAGCCCGGGTGACACAGGCAGGCTGTAGCGCAGCCGCCTAAGACACGCCTAAGACTCCCATTGTGCCACGGCTAATCCATTTCCACTCTAACAAGCTGCTGCCTCTGACTGAGTCATCCAACTAGTCGTTTCTCTCCCGTCTGTTGGTCCTCGTTCCGGTCCAAACTCAAGCTGTACTGGGATCTGTGTGACGCTAACATGATGGCTGGGTTACAAAAGGCAAAGTCTCTCCCAGTGAAATAGTTACTGGTTCAGGGACTGTCCACGTTTATTGTTAAGTTCAATGAAAAGGCTGGTGGTGATTATGATTGTAACACCTCAACAAATGTGGGTGTAATATTCGAAGCAGAGCAATACATGTACCATGCACAGACTCAATAATAGTACGTTTGAACCGATACCAGCGCAGTGAACATTCTTTAGATGACTAAAATATCCAAACACGCATTTCTCCAGCATAAGAAGAACATACTCTGTACCTCAGCAGGGAGTTGTGTGAGGTTACTGACTTTCCTCTAGACGTTTGATGCTGACAGGTGGCAAATCAGCTACAGTGCATCCTCAGCCGTTCTGACACATGGCAGCATCAAGTACCCTGCAGTCAATGTGAGATGATAGGAGTTTCTCTCTAACCAGTCGAGTATGAGCATCAAAGCAGCCACAGCAAGCCGCATATATTGTACAGAGAATTAAAACTGCCCTTTCAACTTAACACCATTGTAACTCCCTGGGGAGACCATGGAGAAGATATTAGCACGTCTCCAGTCTGGTATCATGAATGGGATCATGCTCTTCATCGTTTAAGACATATAACCCCATTTATTCATTCTTTCAAACACTGCCACAAAATCTATTATCTACGATTCATTGGGTGATGGAGTGGATTTTGTACAGACAATCTGGTCATAATCGGTAGATCCACTTTCCAAGTCACTAGTTCCTTTTCACATAGTTTAATAATTCAAATGATTGTGACAAATACCTATCTGGATGTTAGTCCAAACAGAGGCAGATTTTTAGCAAGAGCAATACCTCCCATGAATGAATTTCCCTCACTAGAGACAATAAAAATAGCAACATTTTTCCCCATCTAGGTCATGGGGGCTCTAAAGCTGGTTTAAACAGTCCAGAGCAGGGGGGGGCTCCCAAAGCCAGGTGGAGGCTTGCAGAGACCTTACAGGGACTCACAGAGAGGAGACATGGGGCTCTCCTAATGAAGCCCTTAGAGACCGACAGGAGTGACATACTGCCTTTAAAATACTGCCATTTTTTTCCCTTCTCAATTATTCTATTTTTATCTGCCTCTAGCCTTCCCCCGCTATAGGCCAGTGACTCTGGAAATTAGAAGGAAGTGTTTATTACATTTTTTTTAAACATGGAGGTCCTTTTTCAAAGAAATATGTTTTTTGGCCAATTTTGACCTCTCTGTCTAAGCTGGTCCCACTTTACAATAAGTGTCCCTCAGATCATGTAATTAGTTGTGATTAGGATTGTGAGTTAATTTGTAAATCCTTGAAATAGGATGCATGCTGCAAACAGGTATTAATGTGTAACAATGTGTAACTAAACTGTAACTGTCTATAGAACGACCATGTAAATACATAGTTACAGTTTGATTGTGGTTTATTCTCTTAAAAAATCAGCAGTAGACCTGGGTTCAACTATTTGTTTTGTTATTTAAATACTTATTTTCTGTGTATTTGAGTATATACAAATAATGTGACCTGAAAACACTACTTCTATTGGAAGTATTTTCAAGTATTTTCAAACACTTATTTCAAAGACTATTTTTAAAATACTTGCGTTAAATGCATGGAAGTGTAGTTGAGTCAGTGTATTTGAGTATTTCCAAATACATTCCAATATTCAAGTACTTTTCAAAAAAAGATATCTAAATACTTACTTTCAGAGGTCTTTGAAAGTAATTGAAATACCCAAAATAGTATTTAAACCCAAGTCTGGTCAGCAGTAAAATTACCAACAGACTTTAGAAAGCAGTCTCAAACAACATGCTTCTGACAAACCAAAATATGACCAAGTGAGAGTTCTCCACATCTCACATAACATCAACAGTCACCATATCTCACATAACATCAACAGTCACCATATCTCACATAACACCAACAGTCACCATATCTCACATAACACCAACAGTCACCATATCTCACATAACACCAACAGTCACCATATCTCACATAACATCAACAGTCACCATATCTCACATAACACCAACAGTCACCATATCTCACATAACACCAACAGTCACCATATCTCACATAACATCAACAGTCACCATATCTCACATAACATCAACAGTCACCATATCTCACATAACATCAACAGTCACCATATCTCACATAACATCAACAGTCACCATATCTCACATAACACCAACAGTCACCATATCTCACATAACACCAACAGTCACCATATCTCACATAACATCAACAGTCACCACATCTCACATAACATCAACAGTCACCATATCTCACATAACACCAACAGTCACCATATCTCACATAACATCAACAGTCACCATATCTCACATAACATCAACAGTCACCACATCTCACATAACATCAACAGTCACCACATCTCACATAACATCAACAGTCACCACATCTCACATAACACCAACAGTCACCACATCTCATATAACATCAACAGTCATAGGCTACGCTACACCATCATCTATTTTTTGCTTTTCGATGCAGTCCCCTCCACCCACTCCCTGCCAGGGTGTAGTGATATGAGATTATAGATTAACAGGCTGTTCAAAGTGACTGCTACTTGCGACTTTTCTGATTGGCAGAGGGAAAAATCAACAAAATAAACCTCCAGCCAAGGACAAGGCACGTCAATAACTGCCAACCTCGGCTTAGAGGAGCTTATAACAGGGTCTCATTTCCTACGTTAAAACAACGAGCCTGGAGACCGGCTCAGTGCAAACAACAGAACAAGAAGCCAAATCCCACTCACCTTCATTTTCAACACGTACAGTTGGTGTTTGCGTCACAGCAAATATTAGCATCACAACTAGTGGGATGCTATCTGACTGTTTCGCTGTAGTTTGGTTTCCAGAAGCCTCTGTTAACAAAAGCAGAAAAGACAACGAATGTACTATTTTCTGTGTATGAGATTTTAAAAAAAGGTAACAACCTAGAATGTGTATCAATGTTTAGGTAAATCTGGACACGTCCTTTTATTGTCTGATGCGATCTGGTATAGCGTGGCAGTAACAGCAGTGTTGTATGCCATTGGTAAGTTATGACTATGTATGCTACAGTATACACCATGAAAGCAAACTCGAGATGTGCTGACATTGTGATCACCAAACACTTGGGATATTACAAATACCAATGTTGGTGTTCTACTTGTGTAGTATCCTGGTGGAAAGCTCTTCCTGTGTGGTATACTAGTAGTTAACATAGGGTAGAGAGGCTACGCAGTGTGGCTTTGGCTATAGCACTTTGCCAGCTCTAACCTAGTTCTGCCTCTGGTAGAGTTGTTTCTCTGGTCACCCACACATTGTGGAAGGATGAGTTTCCCTCAGTGGTAATGTGTGCAGTGAAGCCTCTATCTGGGGAGCATAGACTTCTATTAGAGCCATAAATCATGTTAGTGGGAGAGGAGGGTGGACAGGGGGAGGTGGAGGGTGGACACGGGGAGGTGGAGGGGGGCTCAGGGTCGTAAATCTCATTACCTGAGACTGTTGCTCCCCATTCTCAATCACTCCCATTATCAGCTGACCTTGACCAGCAGCGCAGACACTTACACTCAATCAGGCCTCGGGGAGATGTATGTTTGCGTGTGTTGTGTGTGTGTTGTGCGTGTGTGTGTATTGAGAAAATGTCAGAAAGCATACAGTGCCTTCAGGAAGTATTCACATCCCTTGACTTTTTCCACATTTTGTTGTGTTACAAAGTGGGATTAAAATGGATTTAGTTGTAATTTCTCGTCAACGATCTACACAAAATATTCTAATGTCAAAGTGGAATGAAAAATAAAACACTAATATACTGTATCTTGACTAGATGGGTATTCCACCCCCTGAGTCAATACTGTACATGTTAGAATCGCCTTTGGCAGCGATTACAGCTGAGAGTCTTTCTGGGTAAGTCTAAGGGCTTTGCGCACCTGGTTGGTGCAATATTTGCACATTATTCTTAAAAAATATATTCAAGCTCTGTCAAGCTGATTGTTGATCATTGCTAGACAGCCATTTTCAAATCTTGCCATAGATTTTCAAGCTGATTTAAGTCAAAACTATAACTAGGCCACTCAGCAACATTCAATGTTGTCTTGGTAAGCAACCAGTGTATATCACAGCCATTGTTACTGTTTTAAAGTCACCACTGGCCTCATGGTGAAATCCCTAAGTGGTTTCTTTCCTCTCTGGCAACTGAATTAGGAAGGACGCCTGTATCTTTGTAGTGACTGGGTGTATTGATACACCATCCAAAGTGTAATTAATAACCCTACCACGCTCAAAGGGATATTCAATGTCTGCTTTTTTTGTTGTTGCCATCTACCAATAGGTGCCCTTCTTCTTTACGAGGCATTGGAAAACCTCCCTGGTCTTTGTGGCTGAAACTGTTTTCGAAATTCACTGCTCGAATGAGGGA
Organism: Oncorhynchus tshawytscha; assembly: GCF_018296145.1. Lineage (NCBI taxonomy): Eukaryota > Metazoa > Chordata > Actinopteri > Salmoniformes > Salmonidae > Oncorhynchus > Oncorhynchus tshawytscha. Next base: position 22,368,974 of record NC_056445.1, read on the forward strand.
CCTTACAGATAATTGTATGTGTGGGATACAGAGATGAGGTAGTCATTAAAAAACTATTGCACACAGAATGAGTCCATGCAACTTATTATGTGACTTGTTAAGCAAATTATTACTCCTGAACTTATTCAGGCTTGCCATAACAAAGGGGTTTAATACATGTTGACTGAACACATTTCAGCTTAAATTTTTTTATGAATTTGTAAAAAAATTTAAAAACATAATTCCACTTGAAAATGACAAGGTATTGTGTGTAGGCCAGTGACGAAACATCTCAATTTAAATTCAGGCTGTAACACAACAAAATGTGGAAAAAGTCAAGGGGTGTGAGTACACTCTGAAGGGACTGTATATCTGACTAGGCCAGGGTCGTTTAGCCTCCATACAGTATATCCATTAGTTGCAATGTGTCCATGATATTCGCGATCTCCTTAAGTGCATGAGGGTGATAGTTTGTAGTGTGATTTCCTTTACATTCCACTGAAGTACTTAACGGTGGGTCCCCTGCGGGACAGTTGAGCTAAAGTAGGCTAATGCGATTAGCATGAGGTTGTAAGTAACAAGAACCTTTCCCAGGACATAGACATATCTGATATTGCCAGAAAGCTTAAATTCTTGTTAATCTAACAGCACTGTCCAATTTACAATAGCTTTTACAGTGAAAGAATACCATGCAATCAATTGTTTGAGGAGAGTGCACAGTTTTGAACATGAAAAGTTATTAATGAACAAATTAGGCACATCTGGGCAGTCTTGATACAACAGAAATGCAATGGTTCATTGGCTCAGACTAAAACTTTTCACATACACTGCTGCCATCTAGTGGCCAATATCGAAATTGCACCTGGGCTGGAATAATACGTTATGGCCTTTCTCTTGCATTTCAAAGATGATGGTACAAAAAAAATACAAAAAAAGTTGTTTTATTTCTTTGTATTATCTTTTACCAGATCTAATGTGTTATATTCTCCTACATTCCTTTCACATTTCCACAAACTTCAAAGTGTTTCCTTCAAACGGTATCAAGACAATGCATATCCTTGCTTTAGAGCCTGAGCTACAGGCAGTTCGATTTTGGTATGTCATTTTAGGCCGATCCTTAAAACCTTTTGTTATAGTGTCTCATCACAACAAAATGTGGAAAAAGTCAAGGGGTGAATACTTTCTGAAGACACCGTGTATTATGTGTGTGGGGGTTCATGTGTTAGAGGAGTCTTGTTGTCATACAGGTCAGCTGTTACGATGCTCATAATGTCAGTGGTGCGATTGGATCTGGACATGAATGTTCTGTTAATGTGTTTCTGCATTTCCACATACTGTATGCTGCGTTTCAGCTCGTTTAGTTCTTTAATACATTTTCTGTCTTCGCACTACAATCCTCTCTATCGTCTCAGCCGACTTTCTCCATCTGTCGTCTTTATTGGACCTCTCTGACCTTTTCTCAGTCTCTGTCCTGTGCTGTTTGCTTTTCTCAGAGTGGAGTTGCAGCTCTGTGGCGTTGCCCTTGGTTTCTCTGTTGTTAGAGCACTCCTGCCATCAATCTAACAGTGGGGAACACTGACCAAATGAATGTCAGGATTCCAAAAAGAGCAGAGAAGCCAGTCTTGTGTTTCTTACACACACACACACACACACACACATACACACCACAGGAGGCTGCTGAATGGAGGATGGCTCATAATAATGCCTGGAATGGAGTGAATGGAATGGCATCAAACACATGGAAACCAATGTGTTTAATGTATTTGATGCCATTCCACCACTTCCGCTCCAGCCATTACCACGAGCCCATCCTTCCCAATTAAGTCAACCTCCTGTGAAACACACACTCACACACACGGACACACAGATCTGTATTCACAAACCCAATCTCTCTATTTTTCTTCCCGCTGTTGGCTACTTGCTTCTTTACGTCCTCGTTCAAGCACACAACAATCAATTACCAGGTGCAGGCAAACCAAACTGCAAGTTCACTTAGAATGTTAATGCTGTATCCGGGGTGATGACTACATTCAGACAACATACCCTGCAAGCTGTCCACCAACAATGTCATTGGATATTGAGGCAAAACAACACCTGTCCTAACAATACACCTTCACAAAAAATGTTGTAAACCTGCAGTGCAGTATATGATTTTGGGCTACAGTCACCTAGAGCGGGTGCACACACACACACACACACACACACACACACACACACACACACACACACACGTCTTGGAGCAGGTCTCATTAAAGACCCCTGCGGGGTCAGAGTGCACCACCTAGCCATCCCACAATCCCCTGGGGCCTCAGCACAAACACAACAAATCACTGCACAACGCCTGCTGCCGGCATCCTAATGCCTGGATCTTTACACTTCAAAAACACAATTATGCTAATGCCAGGAATCATTTGCCATTCTGGGTCTGATTTAATTCACCCTTTTAGCGAGGAAAGCTAATTAGAGGGTTTAATTAACATTTGCGACACAAACCGAGAATGGGGAGGCGAGCCTGTCGATCGTAGAAAGCAACTGGCACTACTGAAGACGAGGGAAGAGAGAGAGAGAAGTCTGAAACCCATGCAGATGAGGAGAGGGAGCACCATAGGGAGCATTAAGTGAAGCTCCTCCATCCGTCTGCCAGGGAATCAGAGCACTGTCTTGTGAAATCTACTGCTGCAATGGTTTGGTAAATATTACAGTGTGACTCAGCCAACGGCCGTCTCAGTAACACACTCTGGGTGACATTTTACACTAGCAGTTCAGTCTGGCCAATGAGCAACAGGGAGGAAAGAATCGCAAAACACTACAGCATGGGAGAAGTGGTGACATCACACCCACGGAAAGAAGGCATCCCAGTAATGCACTCTAACCCAGACCAACAGGTGATCACAGATAACCCTGGGAACATGGGAACATGTCAGTCACACACCTTAATGGAGTGTTAAAGGCCCAACAGTAGTAGTTGTATATCACATCGGCTGGAGTCATCACAATGACACCCGACGATCCTGGCTGAAGCTAGTCATCAACGAGATGAGGATATTTGACAGGAGGGAGAATGGCACACCTTTGTATGCAGTGCACTCCACTCAGCCTGGGGCAGGAGAACACTTTCACCTTCGTCTTCATGGCACAGAGCAGCTCCTCGTCTACTCCACCTGAAGGACAATCATGAAGAATACATTAACGAAGGATTAACTTCACTCTCTCTCTCTTCACTTTCTCTTTTTTCTTTGACATGACCAATAGAGGTCTTCAACATCAAACCTAAAACCAACTTGACACTGGTTCAAGATGTGTCACTTTGGGCACATTTTCATATGGTACTCTTAGAAAAAAGGGTTCCAAAAGGGTTTTTCGGCTGTCCCCATAGGAGAGCCCTTTTGGGTTCTATGTAGAACCCTCTTTGGAAAGGGCTCTAACATGGAACCCAAAAGGGTTATACCTGTCCTGGAACCAAAAAGGTTCTGTCTAGATCCCAAAAATTCAACTATAGGGACACCTGAATAACTCTTTTAGGTTCTAGATAGCACTTCTGTTTCCAAGAATGTCAGGTGGTACGCTGTCAACACCACAGCCCAGAGATGAACAAAAACAGGAATATCTTCAACAATGAAGTGCATCACTATAGCGATTGACTTCAACAGTGTGTCATTTTGACTTGCTGGGGTCTCGCTATCCGGTGAAACCCGGTTTTTCTATGAAGTCAATCAACGGCATTCATCCCCATTTTCAAAGAACTGTGAACATGAAGGCAATGGGAGAAAAAAACCTCAAACTTCAATCGACAGTCTGCACCATGCAACGCTCATTAAAAAACAATACGAGCCTAGAGGAATAGAACAGCGGCAACAATGGCGGCATACCAGGGTGGTTGGATGTGAGGGCTTTGTAGTGAACCTGATTAGAGGGAAATTGCTTTCTAATGCTCTCAGGGTCTGCCTCCCCGAGTGGCAAAGCTCTTGTCAGCTGTAAAGGTAGAGTTTCAGAAACTATTCTGTCAGTCAGAGATACCCAACATGAGGTGATGCTCCTGAACTTGTCTGCTGGAGAACAAAGAACTAGGAGGTTCTGATGATGCCTAACAGGATGATGGGTTAAATGGGTGTTGAAGAGGGGGACTTTGTTTGAGTTCATATCCGCTTGATGTTTCACTTGACACCAACGTAGGCAATCCAAGTCACCTCGACCATCTGGGAGGTTTCCTCCAATGAGCCTCAACTCCTCGACTCGCAAATAACTACAAAATATTCCAGATCCTGGTGGTCTAACATAACTGACAATTCTTCTGAAAAATAATTTTGGCAACTTGGGCTATCAAGTTATGTTCAGTTAATTAAGATGCAAGTCAAAAGAGTGTTTGGCTGATGTTTGATTGATGTCGTAATTAAACTGAGTGAGCACTCGGACCTGTGTCTGTAATGCATTCGTGTCTTTGCATTCGTTAGACTGTGTCGACTAGTCTCTAGACAGGAGATATGTCAGTGACTGAGCCAGGACTGGAATCCCATGGCAACACTCATCCCACACGATCGATAACCACTGTGACAACCGTCGCATCTGCCTCGCCTCGCCCCGTGGTTGCAGCACACAGAACAAGCCATCCTGGGGCCTGAGACTGACGATAACGGCCCCTGAGAGGCAGCTTAATTTACGACCAGAGTACCAAGATTGAGGCACCCCCATCCACCACAGCCGCCCCCACAAACGACCTGCCTCCAGTGGGGCTTAGCATGATGCTCACACCAGTCTGCCCACCTCCACGCTTGTCCACCCTCCAGTGTCTGTCTGTCTGCCATTTAACATGGCTAATATGCAACATAGCTCAGGTTAAAGTACCTGCCCTGGAGGAGTCTGGGTAATCAAACTGTCATTTTCTGTGTTAGAATGGACGTCACATAGGGCAGATAAGAAGACTCCATTTTAAAGGGTAAACAGGAAGGAGAAATTAATATATCCCTCACCTCGATTAACTCGACTGCCCAAGTTAAGGGTGTGTCAGTCTGTTGGCCAAATGGAGCTATTCGCAGATGTTGTCCCATACCTCAGCCCTCACCACCACCCCCTACCCACCTACCCACGACCCCCCTGTCCTGTTCATCAGCGGAGGTTGATGAGCGATTGAAGACGCTCTGCCTCCATCTCTCTCCCGAGCCATATCAATATTCATGGGGCTGTCGGGCGTGTGTGCGCTGCCTGTCTCGTTACCCTTTGATCCCCCTGCGAAGGCTGTCGGAAGCCCAGCCGCACCAACAACACAGGCGGCGTTTGAAGTGAGGAGAGAACAGCTGCTCACATTGATCTCCAAACACTCTCTCTCTCTGCAGCACCCCCACACACATATAAAACACATACAAAACACATACGAAACACATACGAACACATACGTTCAGTCCCACCCGCGGGCATGCACAGCTACGCATGAAGCAGATTGAGTCTGTGATGAAACATCAAACACAAGTGAACAACCTCTATGTAGACACCCCACGGTGCCAAACAGAGTATTAGAAACAGTACAGCCATGACAAGTGCCTTGTTAATTTACTCTTCCATCGTATTGTCACAACGAACTAATCAACGAATTACCGTAGTTGCGTGAGGTCATTGCTGTATTTAAACACAGTAAAGAAAAAGCAGGAAAACTAGTTGCTCATAAATCATTCCGGTTTAGTTAATATCAATGATATTATTCAGATCCCCTTAGATTCTCATTACAAATGCAAGTCCACATCTAAATATATTATATTATAGTTCACTTACTTCTTTATGCCCTTTCAACTTCATAATATCTAGCAATTAAATTAAATAAAAATGTGAAGAAGTTGGCTCATTTGAACATTAATTGGTTTGAAAAAGTAAATTGACATTTTTATTTGCAGTGATTGGTTCTTTTAAATTCAACTCTCCATAGAGAGCCGACGTGTAGTCAGAAATAAGTAACCTCAGGTTCGTTCAGCCATTTCTATGGGGGAAATGGATGGAGAAAGAATAGGGTTTTGCGATAAACATCAAAAATAAGGTCTGTGGTTAACATAGGCTTAGGAGATCTATGTTTTGTTCTATGAGATAATATTAGCCAGTTAACATGACCTTTATGAATTATGAAGCCTTTATGTGCTTTTTTTGATTTACATAAATGTGAAAAAATGTACAAAACGTGACATTCGCTGATGAAGATGATCTCATAGAACAAAATATATAAGATCTCTTAAGCCTGTGTTAACCACATACCTTATTGTCGGTGTTTATCCAAAAACACCTAGAAAAAATCCATTCATTTCCCAATAGGCTTTGACCAACAAGCCATGCCTACAGTTAGAGTTAGTGCCTACAAAAAGACGCCTTTACTATTGCTCTCTATTGCAGTCAATTGTACACAAATTTCAACCTAGAATTTAAATAGGTCTCTGACTTAATTTGCAATACTAACCAACCCAAACTATGATGAGAACATCTACAAAAAAACATGAAGATTAAAATAATAAATCTATTGTAATACTATTAAATTAGGTTTATTGTCAAATACAATCTGGAAATCAGGCAAACTAGTAATATCAATACAGTCAGTTATTACAGTGGATTAGAATGACATTATCCAGGCCAAAGGGTGTAATCAATATGACACACTATCAGACATGTATAAACCTGTAAACCTCATTAACTGTAGCCTCTGCATGACTCCATTTTATTTTATACTCAGTACGTTCTCATGCTCTCTTTATATCTCGTGTCATACCTCATAACATACACGTTGGCAAATGATTGTTATGGACTATGTACATAGAAAGACATATTTCCCATTGTTGTAACCATCGGTTGTGGTGTTGGTTGGAATTGCTTCACAAAGACTGAACAGAAATAAGAGGTCAATCTAATTTGACAAGCCTAGAAACAAATCAAGGTTTTTGTTGAGAACACCCTATGAGAACACCCTATGAGAACACCCTATGTTAACACCCTATGAGAACACCCTGTGAGAACACCCTGTGAGAACACCCTGTGAGAACAACCTGTGAGAACACCCTGTGAGAACACCCAACGAAAGCACCCAATGAGAACACCCTATGAGAACACCCTACGAGAACACCCTATGCTGATTTTGTTCCAGTGACCAAATAACCTCAGTAAGTCTAGTTAGTTCATCAAATGGATTTTTCAATTCATGATCATATAATTGAATAAGCAAATTATTTCCCCTGGGCCTGGCTTGCTAAAGTAATACGATGCACCATTTTCAGCCTTGTATGTGAATGTTAGATGATAAAACACAGCTATTTGTCTGACATTCTCGAGAGAAATTCAAGGACAAATCATGGGTCTCGATGCAAAATGGCTCTTTCACTGTTTTTGACAGCACCTTGAGTGTGCTTTGCATGTCAAAACGTATCTTTCACAGGGAGTGCTCACCAACTTGTGGTCACCAGATCACCCATGTAATATTGACTGCACAGTCCCATTCACTCAGAAGCAAAGCAGAGAGCTGTAAAACACATCTGACCTATTCAAAAAGAGGGCATTGCAACAGTGCTAGGGTAACCATGCTGGTAGTACTAAATGTATTTTATCTACGAGTATAAATGCTCATGGAAAACAAGACAAGTGCATGTTCTTAACAACGCTCTTATCGCAAGAGAGTTGGACGAATAAGGACAGGGCAAGGCGGGGGAAGGCTGGGCTACAGTAGTATACAAGGTTTACTAAAAATTAGAATACTGTGTTGACCACATTCTTTTTTTTCGATCTATAATACAGCCTGTTAGGAACTGATGGTACAGTGAATCATGGGAAACCCTCCAGGGATGATCCCCCGGAGAACGACAGGAGATGAGAAAGAATCAGCTCTGAGGAATACACCCCAGGTGGAAGTTAACCCTAAGTACAGACCTAGGATCAGCTCTGAGGAATACACCCCACCTAGAGGTTAACCCTAAGTACAGACCTAGGATCATCTCTGAGGAATATTCCCCAGGTGGAAGTTATTCCTAAACTTACCAAATGATCAGTGTGATAAAAGCATCTTAACTCATTAATACAATATATGACACTTGGTTTGTTAAGATGTTAAATTGAGAATTACTGAAAAGCTGCATTCAGATCAGCAGCTGCATCGTCCATTGCTCCCAGAGGGAGAGGTTGGAGATCGATACAGCCAATCTTCAGAATAACGTTAGCCACTTCCTAATGGCGCTAATGAAGAGAGCTGTCTACAGAGAGCGAGGAAAACCTTTCTCAAGGGACCCACAGTTACCCATGATCACATTACGAGAGACGGGCAGTGAAACAGATGTAACAGATTGAGCAAACACACACCTAAATACACACACACACATACACACACACTACAAACACACACACACATCTACACACACACATCTACAAACACACACCTAAATACACACACACACACATCTACACACACACTACAAACACACACCTAAATACACACACACATCTACACACACACACTACAAACACACACCTAAATACACACACACATCTACACACACACAACAAACACACACCTAAATACAAACTCGTTACAATCACTCACACTCACTCAAACATAAGCCACATGTGAGCCTGATACAAAATGACACAAAATCCTATATATGCATGTTAAACTTTCCACTGTTTAAGCATACCTCTTAAAGAATTAGATTTAGAATGAATTTCTCATTATGTTCAAACATAATACTCTCCCATGTGATAAGGCCTTTATAGCACTACATATACAGTAATACTCTCCCATGTGATAAGGCCTTTATAGCACTACATATACAGTAATACTCTCCCATGTGATAAGGCCTTTATAGCACTACATATACAGTATATACAATACTCTCCCAAGGCACTGGCATCTTCAGTGCTCTTGTCTCTCTTCTGAATTTCAAATATGTGTATTGATTCCTTCCGTTCAGCTATATTCAACATATTCCTCAGTGTTTACATGACCTTCACAGGACTAATGAGGTGCCTTTGTCCCAGCCTGATCACTAGAAATAGACTTCGATTTGAAAAGGTCCTGAGAACATCGATATCTGCCTTCCTCTGCGCTCGCCCAGCACTGAACACGAACTCACGATGTTCAGAGCCGGAGTGCGCTGCTTCGACCACCGCGTCACCGCAGTTCACAATGCTCTAGCAAGCCGTGAGAATACTTGATGATAGTTGATGGAAACAGGGCATTGTTTTTTATTATTTTGTTTTAAGCCTGCTCCAAACCATAGCCCTAACCTTAACCACTCAGACTTAAAGTCTAAACTGTTAACCTTTGAGTTGTTTCAGTTTTAACTCTGTAACCACACGGAATCAACCCATGTACCGCGCAGAATTAATGCTTCAAAACTAGACGTTCCTCCATAATAAGTCGAATTTCAAAGGGAAACTATGAAATGTTGATCTTTTGTCCACCCACTGAATTACACTGTGCCCTATGATGACTGTGGGATTGTGTTGGCAAATTGTTTGACTGCTTGTAGAACAGTTTCCATAACGACTGATAGAAAAGGTATCATGACTATTTTATTTTTCACAAAGTAAATCACTGTCCATTTGGAAACCGCCACAAGGCTTTTCTTGGACATATAGCTGGAGCTGATGAATACAAATAGAGAACAGAGCTGATGAATAGAGCATACGTGTATGTAAATTCATGCACACTTAGTAGAACAACATGGAAGGATAGCAACCTGGCCGCAGGAGGACGGTTAATGTCAGTGAGCTACCTATGTGAATAGCCTCACTCCGCATATATGCACATTGGTTAATATTTTTTTGTCACTGCTCAACCAACTTTATATGAAATCTTTCAACATATTTTACCTAAGACCACAAAGGCAACAACCACATGGGCTATTTAGTAATATATGTTTAGTATTATATATAGCAGCATTCATCCTGTTAAAATGTACACAAAATATATCCACAATCACACAGGTTATAAATCAGCAAGCATAACAGTTAGAAGTCAAATCGATTCTCTCTTGGCTTAGAGGAGCACGTACACCACTGACACAATGTTCTAACTTACCATGTCTCTCTTGAACGAAACACAACACAATAGCTGAAAATGATGCAGACTCTCACAAAACCTACTGTAAACCTACTGTAAACCTACTGTAAACCTCATGTAAATCTCCTGTAAATCCAGTGTTTCCTTTGTTGTTGACGTAATGCAGTAAGTACAGACAATCTGCTCTCTTTTATTAGCCGACTCAAATTCTCAAAAAAAGTGCACCTGGCAAACTTTCCTTTTTGACACACTTGCACATGCGGACACACACACACACACACACACACATACACACACACACACACATTCCTCCAACCTGCCATTGACTAACCTGCTTTGTACTCGGTAGAGTTTGTCACTCCCTCGCTATAGAGCTAAGCACACAAGAGCCCATCTGATCTGAGCTAAGTATAGGCAGTCAGTACAGCTGAGGGACATATTGGGAACACTACAGAGAGAGTAGAGCGGAGAGAGTACAGCGGAGACAATAGAGCAGAGAGAGTACAGCGGAGACAATAGAGCAGAGAGAGTAAAGAGGAAAGAGTAGAGCGGCGAGAGTAGAGAGGAGAGAGGAGAGAGTAGAGAGGCGAGAGTAGAGAGGAGAGAGTAGAGAGGAGAGAGGAGAGAGTAGAGAGGAGAGAGGAGAGAGTAGAGCGGCGAGAGTAGAGAGGAGAGAGTAGAAAGGAGAGAGGAGAGAGTAGAGCGGCGAGAGTAGAGAGGAGAGAGTAGAGAGGGAGAGAGGAGAGAGTAGAGCGGCGAGAGTAGAGCGGCGAGAGTAGAGAGGAGAGAGTAGAGAGGAGAGAGGAGAGAGTAGAGCGGCGAGAGTAGAGCGGCGAGAGTAGAGAGGAGAGAGTAGAGAGGAGAGAGGAGAGAGTAGAGCGGCGAGAGTAGAGAGGAGAGAGTAGAGAGGAGAGAGTAGAGAGGAGACAATAGAGCAGAGAGAGTAGAGAAGAGAGAGGAGAGAGTAGAGCGGCGAGAGTAGAGAGGAGAGAGTAGAGAGGAGAGAGGAGAGAGTAGAGAGGAGAGAGGAGAGAGGAGAGAGTAGAGCGGCGAGAGTAGAGCGGCGAGAGTAGAGAGGAGAGAGTAGAGTGGCGAGAGTAGAGCTGGAGACAATAGAGCAGAGAGAGTAGATAGGAGAGTGTAGAGCGGTGAGAGTAGAGCGGAGAGAGTACAGTGGAGACAATAGAGCAGAAAGAGTAGATAGGAGAGTGTAGAGCGGCGAGAATAGAATGGAGAGAGTAGAGCAGAGGGGTACATACCTATAAGTCTGTGCCGAGGCTGTGGAGTCGCAGTGGTGAGATTCATCTGGACGAGCAGGACGGATGGATGGATCAGTGCTCCTCAACGGCTCTCAGAGTAGGAAGGATGGATGGATCAGTGCTCCTCAACAGCTCTCAGCTGAAGACTTGGCATCCTTTAACAGGAGAGGAGCTGTTTCCTCTCTTCCCTCCCTCTCTCTGACTCGCTTCCCCACTCTCTCTGCCTTACGTCTCGCTCCCTCCCTTCCCCTACTCCCCTCATTCTCTCCTCCCCTCATTCTACCCCCTCTACATTCCCCCCTTTTCTAGCCAACTCTTTCTCTCTCTCCTACTCTGCCCACCTTTTTCTTGACTTGTCTCTCTCTCCCTCCCTACACAACCCTACTACTCTCAATCTTTAGAATCACTTTTATCCCTATGAAATTCTGATGTTCTATGAATATTTGAGAATTATTTAGAGGTCCTGAATGGAGGGAGTTGACTAAGTATCGCTTGTCCCTCTGCATACGTAGGATGGGAACCCTTTGTCCAGGCCTGAGTGTGTGTGGTTTAGGAACAATGAATTAAGTATAGAAACAGGTTGAGGTGTGCTGTGTGTGTGTGTGTGTGTGTAGGCTTATGGCCACTGTAGCAGTTGAATGGTAGAGTAGTGGAGTGGTCTCTTCACATACACAGAAACACACTCAGAGGATTGAGCTGATGATGGCAGAAAAGGTGAAGTGCTCTCCCTGCCATTATCAGTGCCAGAGGGAAAGCGGGTGAGATCATCCCTGGACTCTGACTGCAGTCGGTGTTCCACCTTCCACCCCCCTCTGTTTTGTGCTCTTCCCTTCACTACGAAAGAGAGCTCTCACACACTTCCTCATCCCCTGTTTCCATAGTGACTCTTTCCCCCTCTCAGGCTCGGCATAATCAAGAGAAAAGGAGTGGGGAGGGGAGTGGAGTGTGGCGGGGGGGGGGTCAGAGAGAGTGAAAGAGGAAGAGAGATGAGGGAGGAAGATAGGAAAAGCAGAGGGGAGAGAATGAGCACATAGAGAGAAAGAGAAAGAAAGGAGAGGGAAAAAGCAGGCTGCAGAGGGAAAGAGAGAAGAGAGTGAGGAATGGGGCAGGAGAGGGAAAGAGCTGGCTGTAGAGGGAAATAGAGAAGAGAGGGAGGAATAGGGGAGGAGAGGGATCTAAGAGAAGGGATTTCGTAGTTGAGTGAAGGAACTAAGGGAATATAGTTGAGTGAAGGAACTAAGGGAATGTAGTTGAGTAGGAACTAAGGGAATGTAGTTGAGTGGGAACTAAGGGAATGTAGTTGAGAAATACTGTATGCAAAGATTGTTTTGGCTTGTGTTTAAAAAAAAGCTTTTAAATTGGTTATAGCATTTTCTCTGGCGCCAATGTCAAATGTTTCCCTACGCCAGGTGGTGAGGGTAGGTAACAACATCTCCACCCCGCTGATCCTCAACACTGGGGCCCCACAAGGGTGCCTTCTGAGCCCTCTCCTGTACTCCCTGTTCACCCACGACTGCGTGGCCATGTACGCCTCCAACTCAATCATCAAGTTTGCAGACGACACTACAGTGGTAGGCTTGATTACCAACAACGACGAGACGGCCTACAGCGAGGAGGTGAGGGCCCTCGGAGTGTGGTGTCAGGAAAATAACCTCAACGTCAACAAAACAAAGGAGATGATCGTGGACTTCAGGAAACAGCAGAGGGAGCACGACTGCGTGGCGGTGATACAGCAGAGGGAGCACGACTGCGTGGCCGTCGATGTGGATAGGGGGTATCCACATCGACGGGACAGTAGTGGAGAGGGTAGTAAGTTTTAAGTTCCTCGGCGTACATTTCACGGACAAACTGAATTGGTCCACTCACACAGAGAGCGTGGTGAAGAAGGCGCAGCAGCGCCTCTTCAACCTCAGGAGGCTGAAGAAATTTTGCTTGTCACCAAAAGCACTCAAACTTTTACAGATGCACAATCGAGAGCATCCTGTCGGGCTGTATCACCGCCTAGTATGGCAACTGCTCCGCCCACAACCGTAAGGCTCTCCAGAGGGTAGTGAGGTCTGCACTGGGGGCAAACTACCTGCCCTCCAGGACACCTACACCACCCGATGTCACAGGAAGGCCATAAAGATCATCAAGGACAACAACCACCCGAGCCACTGCCTGTTCATCCCGCTATCATCCAGAAGGCGAGGTCAGTACAGGTGCATCAAAGCAGGGACCGAGAGACTGAAAAACAGCTTCTATCTCAAGGCCATCAGACTGTTAAACAGCCACCACTAACATTGAGTGGCTAATGCCAACACACTGACTCAATTCCAGCCACTTTAATAATGGAAAAATGTATGTAAAAATGTTTCACTAGCCACTTTAAACAACGCCACTTAATATAATGTTTACATACCCTACATTACTGATCTCATATGTATATACTGTACTGTGTACCATCTACTGCATCTTGCCTATGCCGTTCTGTACCATCACTCATTCATATATTTATATGTACATATTCTTCATCCCTTTACACTTGTGTGTATAAGGTAGTTGTTGTGAAATTGTTAGGTTAGATTACTCGTTGGTTATTACTGCATTGTTGGAACTAGAAGCACAAGCATTTCGCTACACTCGCATTAACATCTGCTAACCATGTGTATGTGACAAATAACATTTGATTTGATTTGATAACGAAAACAGACATGCAATGCCAGTTATGTCAAATAAACTGTTGATGTAACATTTAAACGTCCAAATCCTCTCCCTGAGTTGGATCCTAATTATCCCAATATACAGGATCAAAAGGATGTCAATCTCCACCTTTAAAATCTGAAAAAAATTGTTGCTGCATTTATGACAGAATGTCCGATTGGACGACCACCAGGATATCTGGATCAGAGTGATCGCAATCTTATCTTGACGTTTTGAAACACCTAATTGGAACGTATAATCAAAAATGTGAAATCCCACAAAAGCTTTAAAAAAAAACAGCCCGTGGGCATTAAAGGTATATCCCACCTGCCTTAACATTTCTTTTTTTAAAGATTCTCCATTGAATACACTTTCGTAATTGAGGCTTAATGTGTCTCTTGGATACCAGCCCTCAGAATATGCCTATGGCGGTATCACGGTGCTGTACTCAGAGTACCAGACCCTGTCTGCCTCTGAGAGGATAACCACAACTCTATCTCTAGGATGAACTTGTTGGACTCTTCTGCTGTTATCCCGGGTATTAGTTTGGTTGCAGGAATGATTGACAGCTGGCTGATTGGGAGCTGTGGTTTCTCTGCCCTAAAGCCTTGGTTATCGGTGAGATTCAGCCAATTACAGCTCAAGGGCATGGAGACAGGGCACGGAGGGATGCTGCCAGTGCAGGTGCTTCTCTCTGCCACCCGCACTCACACAGGAGGGCCATCAGTGCACAGGCAAGCACAGAGACAGAGACACAGATTACAGAGCACAGGGAGATCCTTGAAACAGGAACAGAGAATGCACTACAGACGGAGAGAGATGGATATTGTGTTGTACACAGACACAACATGGAGAGAGAGTCAGACAACACATGCTTTATGAAGACATCAGTTAGGGGGGAATGTGCAGTGAATCAGAGGACAGACACGAACCAAACATACAAACACAGTGAACGTTGGTAGAAGGTGGACAGAAACATAGATACGCACAATCAGGCACAGCGATAGGGGATGACGGGAGACACAAAACAAGGCACAGAGATAAAAAGGACAGTCAGACACAACGTTGTAGAAGGGGAAAAAAGACAAATTCCTGTGAAAAAACGATCTGCGTCTAGTGTGTGAGTGTTTGTGCGTGCGTGTTTGCAGGCACTTGAGTGCGTGTGTGTATAATATATACACACAGTACCAGTCAAAGTTTGGACACACCTACTCATTCAAGGGTCTTTCTTTAGTTTTTACTATTTTCTACATTGTAGAATAATAGTGAAGACATCAAAACTATGAAATTACACATATGGAATCAGGTAGTAACCCGAAAAATGTTTAACAAATTGTCACGCCCTGACCTTAGTTATCTATGTTTTATCTATTATTTTGGTCAGGTCAGGGTGTGACGAGGGTGGGTATGTGTGTTTTTGTCCTGTCTAGTTTTTTTTTTATATCTATAGGTTTTTTGTATGTCTAGGTAATGTAGGTCTATGGTGGCCTGAATTGGTTCCCAATCAGAGACAGCTGTTTATCGTGGTCTCTGATTGGGGAACCTATTTAGGTTGCCATTTTCCATTTTGGTTTTGTGGGATATTGTCTATGTGTAGTTGCTTGGCTGCACTTGGTTTATATAGCGGCATGGTCATTTTGTTACTTTGTTTAGTGTTTATTCTTCATTAGAAGAATGTATTCATATCACGCTGCGCCTTGGTCTCCTCAATACGACGAACGTGACACAAATAAAAATGTATTGTATATTTTAGTGGTATACAGAAGAGAGTCCTATTTGGTACAATACCAAGTCCATATTATGGCAAGAACAGCTCAAATAAGTAAATAGAAACGACAGTCCATCATTAATTTAAGATGTGAAGGTCAGTCAATGCGGAAAATTTCAAGAACTTTGGAAAGTTTCTTCAAGTGCAGTCGCAAAAGCCATCAAGTGCTATGATAAAACCGGCTCCCTCATGAGGACCACCCAGAGTTACCTTTGCTGCAGAGGATAAGTTCATTAGAGTTACCAGCCTCAGAAATTGCAGCCCATATAAATGGTTCACAGAGTTCAAGTAACAGACACATCTCAACATCAACTGTTCAGAGGAGTCTGCATGAATCAGGCCTTCATGGTCTAATTACTGTAAAGAAACCACTACTAAAGTACCCCAATAAGAAGAAGAGACTTGCTTAGGCCAAGAAACACGAGCAATGGACATAAGACCTGTGGAAATCTGTCCTTTGGTCTGATGAGTCCAAATTTGCGATTTTTGGTTCTAACCATTGTGTCTTTGTGAGATGCAGAATAGGTGAACGGCTGATCTCTGCATTTGTGGTTCCCACGTGAAGCATGGAGGAGGAGGTATGATGGTGTGGGGATGCTTTACTGGTGACACTGTTTGTGATTTATTTAGAATTCAAGGCACACTTTACCAGCATGGCTACCCAGGCATTCTGCAGTGATATGCCATCCCATCTGTTTTGCGCTTAATGGGACTATCATTTGTTTTCCAACAGGACAATGACTCAACACACCTCTAGGCTGTATAAGGGCTATTTGACCAAGAAGGAGAGGGATGGAGTGATGCATCAGATAACCTGGCCTCCACAATCATCCGACCTCAACCCAATTGAGATGGTTTGAGATGAGTTGGACCGCAGAGTGAAGGTAAAGCAGCCAACAAATGCTTAGCATATGTGGGAACTCCTTCAAGACTGTTGGAAAAGCATTCCAGGTCAAGCTGGTTGAGAGAATGCCAAGAGTGTGCAAAACTGTCATCGAGGCAAAGGGTGGCTACTTTGAAGAATCTCAAATATAAAATATATTAAGATTTGTTTAACATTTTTTGGGTTACTACACGATGCCATATGTGTTATTTCATCATTTTGATGTCATCACTATTATTCTACAATGTAGAAAATGGTAAAAATGTGAACTGGAATGAGTAGGTGTGTCCAAACGTTTGACTGGTACATGGATATGACATTTAGAGTGTGTGTGCGTGTGCGTGCGTGCGTGCGTGTGCGCACTCCAGTCTTCATTCAGATCATGTCACAGGTCAGAAACTCAGCTGGTAATAGTGTCTTTCATCCTGATGTCAGATGGCTGTCATCCAGTTCAGTTATACAGAAGATGAGCAAAGTCAACCTGAGGACTGACTCAGAGACAGGGATGGAGAACAAGGGAACACACACTCATGCCTAAGGACTCACATACAGTCTGCACACACACTTCTGCTAGAATGCATACACAAAAACAGTGCACATCTCACACACACCTACAATATGAACACACCTACAGTATGAACACACACCTTTCAGACGTCTCACACACACCTACAGTATGACCACACACCATTTTCTCCTTTGCTCTCTCCAATATTATTTTCCAGTTCTGGCAGAAGAGAATACAATTAGTGTTTCAGGGTGTTGTCTATACCTCACTGCTGTGTGTGTGTCTGTGTGTGTGTACTTGCATGCGTGCGTGAGTATGTTCTTGTGCGGTATGATGTAGAGCTTATATTTGTTCTTGCTATCGCTCAAGTAATTTGAAAGACGATCAAGCAAGCGTCAAGCAAGGGCATCCCAAGATTGTTTGCTCCATTTGTTGTCTGGGAAACTTAAATTAAATGTTTTACCTTCTTCCAGGTAAATGTGATGATGATCTTGCATCTCTGTGACCACAGAATGTCTCTGTGACCTCAGAATGTCTCTGTGTTAGGGCCTCCCGAGTGGAGCAGCGGTCTGAGGCACTGCAGCGCAGTGCTAGCTCCGCTACTACAGATCCTAGTTTGATACCGGCCTGTGTTGCAGCCGACCGGGAGACGGTCCCGGGTTAGGAGAGGGCACATGCACGCTGACATGATCGCCAGCTGGACGGTGTTTCCTCCAACACATTGGTGCGGCTGGGTTAAGCATGCATTGTGTCAAGAAGCAGTGCAGCTTGGAGGGATTGTATTTCAGAGGACGCCCGGCTCTCGACCTTTGCCTCGCCAGAGTCCGTACGGGAGTTGCAGCAATGGGACAAGACTGTAACTACCAATTGGGGTTATGACCATCACAATGTCTCTGTGACCTGTAAAGGCATTTATGACCATCACAATGTCTCTGCCGTTATCTGAGTTAATAAGCCTTGATTCGTGAATATCTAACTGTCTCTCTTTCTCTCTCTCTCTCTGTCTCTCTCTCTCTCTCTCTCTCTCTCTCTCCATCCTCATCGCTCTCTTGCTTTCTATACACTCTATGCAGAAAAACAAAATGTCAGCATACCTTTCACGTTTATCATAAACAACGGCCTTTCACACCTTAACATAATGCGAAGGTTATTCATGAAACATTACAATGTACATGCAATGTACATTTCACTTTTGAAAAATGCTCCTCGTTGTTCAGTTTGGAGTCCTTTCGGCCCCAACATTGATTTATGGATTTCTACATGCTTCCAATAGCGCTGTCTCTAAAAGCCTCTATGTAGAGATGAATGTATTAGAGAGCCTTGTTTACCTGGCCCGTGTAGAACTCATTGGGGAATGTAATATAGCATATCTGTCATGTTGAAGCCATACGTAATAACCTGTGGATGAGGCTATCCCTTTCTATTTCTGCCCAGGGACCTGAGTGTTCTATATTCGGACGGTGTGATCTGTGTGTCTACTGTCCACCCAAGGCTGTTCATTTGACCTGTCCTGCTTTTCATTTTGCCCTCCCAATTTTTCATTTTATTTTCATTGGACTTATTTGACTGCTATTCCCCTAAGTGGAATAGATGGTGATGGGGGAGAGGGTGTTCGGGGACTGCCACAGGGGTAGCCAATGGGTATCCAATTGGATTGCAAGGAATTCATTTGGAGGGAACAAATCATGAAGGCTAAGCCCATAGTTAAATATTTCACATGTCAGATTGTCAGGTTGGTCGCCCAAAAGCAATAGACTACACTAGAAAGGCTGTCAAACATACAGTAGTTTTGGGGTGACGGGTAGCCTAGTGGTTAGAGTGTTGGGCCAGTAACTGAAAAGTTGCTGGATTGAATCCCTGAGCTGACAAGGTAAAAATCTGTCGTTCTGCCCCTGAGCAAGACAGTTAACCCACTGTTCCTAGGCCGTCATTGTAAATACGAATTTGTTCTTAACTTACTTGCCTAGTTAAATAAAGGTAAAATAAATAGGGGAATGGCTAAACAGAGGTTAGAAAATCAACCACAATGAGACAAACAGGAAGAATATAAAAATATATATTGCCCCTGTTCAAGAGGATCAAAACCACAATGTATCATGGGTAAATTGACTGACTGATCTACAAATAATAATGATTAGTTATTTATGATGCAAGGTTCTTTGTAGATCAGTCATTCGGCAGTCACCTGCACTGTCAGCTGCAATGTCAAACAAGCCCATTATGTTGTTATCATTATAGACAACTGACAACGAGGAAAACATGAAAACAGAGTTAACAAAACCAGACAAAAAACACAGACATATAGACAAGCAAGCAGTCAGAACAGACTTTGTGATGGCAAACAGACCAACACAAAATTCCTACACGTAGGCAGACAGACAGAATAATACATCATGGCTAATAGAGTTCGCCTCTTCTCCGGAGCTAAGGCATCCCAGAGAAGGCTCTGAGGAAGGGAAAGGTCATGGGCGCTCACCTCTGGTGTCGAGACCCTCGCCGAGACCCTCGCCGGTACCGGCAGCTTCATTAAGTCTGCTGGGTTATACGTCCCTGCTCCTGGAACTGCCGCAGCAGCAGGAGAAAGGGAGAATCAACAACACAATAATAACATTGACATTTACGAGGCATTGTGTATCATATCTGATTTCCCCTGCACGCTCTTAATTCCTTTTTAATTGCCTGTTGTGTTTGTCCCTGACTAAGGCTGTTCCTTCTCATTTCTCAGGATGGAGGAAGCTAGGTTGGATGGGTATAGTTAGTGGAGTGGAGGGATGGAGAGTGTATCAGTGTTCACTGACGGGGCCTGAGAAAAATGCTCAGAGACATCATTCCTTCACTTGCTGTATGGATAAACAGTCCTATTAAGAACTTTTACTATGCACATGCAAATGTATTTGATAATACTATACTGAAAGTCCTCAATCATTTGAAGTCAGAGAGCATCATCATTCAGATACTACAAACCCATTGTTACTTGACATGGGTCCTAATATTGCACATACTATGTCCTGGAGTTGTTTTGGGTCCCTCAATGCAGTATAACACTTTATATGGATAGTCCATCTGTAGATGCTCTACAGACTATCAGTAACATTTCAACTATCTACTAACAACTAGCCCTAACCTTATCCTAACCCTAAACTTAACCCTAACCTTAGCCCTAACCCTGTCTTAACCCTTACCCTAACCCTTATTCTAAACCTAACCCTAACAGAAGTTGCTTATCAACAGAAAGTTTGTTGATGGTGTGACCATTTGTAGAGCATCTACAGATGACAAAGCTGGACTATCCAAATAAAGTGTGACCCAATGCACTTCTTCCTAGTTGAACTGTGAGTATTAACGTCTTAACCCACGGCCCCGGCAGCTGGCACCCCATTGGGTTTCTACCCCAGTTCTCAGTCAGCTCCATAGCCCAGGGGTATCACTATAGCCCGGTTCCCTCCACGGCTCAACGACCCATGACGGCCCGCACCCCTCAGACGAAGCTCTGTGATCCAGCCGTGTGTGTAGTGGTTAATTAAAGCCCCTGAATTTCCATAATTCATGGATGCCCATCTGTTTGCCACCACCCCTGCGCCCGGGCAGAGAATAAACAAACACAGGAGTGGGGCTGAGGGGCCATTTACTGACAGCTCCAGACTCGGAGAGAGGAAAGAACCACACACACACAAACACACACACACAAACACACAAGCACGAGTGCATAGACACACACATATAAACACGAACGCATGGACACACACACAAACACGAGCGCATAGTCACACACACACACACCCAAACACGAGCGCATAGACACACACACACACACACACACACACACACACACACACACACACAAACACGAGTGCATAGACACACACATAAACACGAACGCATAAACACACACACAGACATACACACAAACACAAGTGTATAGTCACACACACACCCAAACACGAGCGCATAGACAGACACACACACACACACACACGAGTGCATAGACACACACATATAAACACAAACGCATAGACACACACACAAACACGAGCAGATAGTCACACACACACACCCAAACACGAGCGCATAAACACACTCACACACACACGAGCGCATAGACACACAGAGAGAAATGCACATTACAAACATTCATTTCCAGGAACCTCTAAACACACACACACACCAAAACACACACAATTACATTTGGCCTACACAATCACCTGCTCAAAGAAACATAGTCAATCATCTGCACTCATTTCTCATGAATAAAAACCTTGGATTGAGGTTGGTGAGGTACACCCATGTGGAAGTACTAGTGTAATGTATGTTGAGACCATTGCATCATTATTGTAAATAAATAAATAAAGGTAAAATAAATTGTGTTATCTTCAGGCTCAGGGCTGGCAGGGTTTGGGGGATGGGAGTGTGTTCCATCTTTATACAGAGGGATAGAGATGGATGAGCTAATAAAGCCTCAGCTATTCCTCCTGTCACTCTCAGACGTATCAGTGTGAATACCGACCGTTCTGCTGCAATGATATATTTAGATCTCCATATGTCCCATACTGTACACACAAAGATAATATCCAACTCACCCACATATGGACGTGACTGACAACACACACTTGTGAAAATCTGAACCCTGAACAAATCAGTAAGCCTTTTTTTATGCTTCTGTATCACAACAACAGCAAATATATGCGGTTTAAATGTTTCACCAAAACACAAGGCAGTGTAGAAAAATGTATTTCTTGTTTTGTTTTATACTGTAGGGCTGTGAGCTCTCCACTAATGGTCAGCATACAATACATCTGGTTAAGCCACATGTATGAAACATGTAGCCTGCAACGTGGCGTAGCAGGGTCATAACATACAGACAAACATACTAACACCTGCAGACATGGACACGATACTGTAGCCTACACATAGAGATACATACAGTCTTTTTTTAGAGGGCAGGTGGATCACTGGGACTTAAGGTGAGCTTAGGTCAGACTTGCAGCTCAAAAGAAATGACCTGCCACACAGACCACTGCAAACACAAAGCTTGTTAATGGGACATTGGACCACCTATAGATAATTGGTGCAGGGTTAAGGGGTCTCCCTCTCGTCTGGCCTGCAGAAGGCCATGGTTTAATGGAGGGAACACTGTTTAATTGTGTGGGTGAAGGAAATGAAGCAGTCTTTTCAGAGATCTCACACCTGTTTGCCTGCCTGCCTGCCTGTCTCTCAACCTTCCCCCATAGATAAAGAGAGATAGGCAAAGGAGGGAACGAGATGGAAAGAGTTGGTGGAGGGGAAGAGAGGGAGGGTGTGAGAGAGAGCAAGAAGGAGGTTTGTCGTGGGTGGGTGTCGTCTTGTAATGAGAGAGAGAACAGGAGACTTTAATATGCGATATAGGTAACATGGGCGATTTCAAAGCATCTGTTTTCACATGTTCACACCTCTCCCACATACACCATGTTCTCTTCTCTGGTTATTAGTTTTGATCCCATTCAAGAGCAACCAACCCAGTAAAATGCATGCAGGTGTTCCTGGTCACTGAGCTTGCAGTATGACCATTTCTATGGAGAAGGTTTTTTCAATATTAACTCAGCAAAAAGAAAAAGTCCCTTTTTCAGGACCCTGTCCTTCAAAGATCACTCATTAAAAATCCAAATAACTTCACAGATCTTCATTGTAAAGGGTTTAAACACTGTTTCCCATGCTTGTTCAATGAACCATAAACAACATGCACCTGTGGAACGGTCGTTAAGACTTTAACAGCTTACAGACGGTAGGCAATTAAGGTCACAGTTATGTATACTTAGGACACTAAAGAGACCTTTCTACTGACTCTGAAAAACACCAAAAGAAAGATGCCCAGGGTCCCTGCTCATCTGTGTGAACGTGCCTTAGGCATGCTGCAAGGAGGCATGGGGACTGCAGATGTGGCCAGGGCAATAAATTGCAATGTCCGTACTGTGAGACGCCTAAAACAGCGCTACAGGGAGACAGGGCAGACAGCTGATCGTCCTTGCAGTAGCAGACCACGTGTAACAACACCTGCACAGGATTGGTACATCCGAACATCACACCTGCGGGACGAGTACAGGATGGCAACTGCCTGATTTACACCAGGAACACACAATCCCTCCATCAGTGCTCAGATTGTTCGCAATAGGCTGAGAGAGACTGGACTGAGGGCTTGTAGGCCTGTTGTAAGGCAGGTCCTCATCAGACATCACCGGCAACAACGTCACCTACAAAGCCACCGTCGCTGGACCAGACAGGACTGGCAAAAAGTGCTCTTCACTGACGAGTTGCGGTTTTGTCTCACCAGGGGTGATGGTCGGATTTGCGTTTATCGTCGAAGGAATGAGAGTTACACCGAGGTCTGTACTCTGGAGCGGGATCGATTTGGAGGTGGAAGGTCCGTCATGGTCTGGGGCGGTGTGTCACAGCATCATTGGACTTGTTGTCATTGCAGGCAATCTCAACGCTGTGCGTTACAGGGAAGACATTCTCCTCCCTCATGTGGTACCCTTCAGGAGGCTCATCCTGACATGACCTTCCAGCGTGACAATGCCACCAGCCATACTGCTCGTTCTGTGCGTGATTTCCTGCAAGACAGGGTATCAATGTTCTGCCATGGCCAGCGAAGAGCCCGGATCTCCATCCCATTGAGCACGTCTGGGACCTGTTGGATCGGAGGGTGAGGGCTAGGGCCGTTCCCCCCAGAAATGTCCGGGAACTTGCAGGTGCCTTGGTGGAAGAGTGGGGTAACATCTCACAGCAAGAACTGGAACATCTGGTGCAGTCCATGAGGAGGAGATGCACTGAAGAACTTAATGGAGCTGGTGGCCACACCAGATACTCACTGTTACTTTTGATTTTGGCCCCACCCCCCTTTGTTCAGGGACACATTATTCCAATTCTGTTAGTCACATGTCTGTGGAAGTTGTTCAGTTTACGGCTCAGTTAATTCATCTTGTTATGTTCATACAAATATTTACACATTTTAAGTTTGCTGAAAATAAACGCAGTTGACAGTGAGAGGGCATTTCTTTTTTTTGCTGAGTTTATTAGCTGGGGCCTTGATATAGACATAGAACAGTGGAGGCTCCTCAGAGAAGGAAGGGGAGGACCATCCTCCTCATTTCAGAAAAAGGAAAATTGTGAAACACTAAAAAAGTTATCCTTTAAAGATACAATTTTACTACATATATTCATATGTCACCAAATAGTTGATTAAAACACAAAACCTGGGAGGCTCGTAGGCCTCACCCCCTTTCATAGATCTACAGTGGGGAGAACAAGTATTTGATACACTCCCGATTTTGCAGGTTTTCCTACTTACAAAGCATGTAGAGGTCTGTAATTTTTTTAATCATAGGTACACTTCAACTGTGAGAGACAGAATCTAAAACCAAAATTCAGAAAATCACATTGTATGATTTTTAAGTAATTAATTAGCATTTTATTGCAAGTATTTGATACATCAGAAAAGCAGAACTTAATATTTGATACACAAAACTATGTTTGCAATTACAGAGATCATGCGTTTCCTGTAGTTCTTGACCAGGTTTGCACACACTGCAGCAGGGATTTTGGCCCACTCCTCCATACAGACCTTCTCCAGATCCTTCAGGTTTCAGGGCTGTCGCTGAGCAATACAGACTTTCAGCTCCCTCCAAAGATTTTCTATTGGGTTCAGGTCTGGAGACTGGCTAGGTCACTCCAGGACCTTGAGATGCTTCTTACGGAGCCGCTCCTTAGTTGCCCTGGCTGTGTGATTCGGGTCGTTGCCATGCTGGAAGACCCATCCACGACCCATCTTCAATGCTCTTACTGAGGGAAGGAGGTTGTTGGCCAAGATCTCACGATACATGGCCCCATCCATCCTCCCCTCAATACGGTGCAGTCGTCCTGTCCCCTTTGCAGAAAAGCATCCCCAAAGAATGTTGTTTCCACCTCCATGCTTCACGGTTGGGATGGTGTTCTTGGGGTTGTACTCATCCTTCTTCTTCCTCCAAACACGGAGAGTGCAGTTTAGACCAAAAAGCTCTATTTTTGTCTCATCAGACCACATGACCTTCTCCCATTCCTCCTCTGGATCAAATTTCCGGTCACAACTTGCAGACTTGTTTACGTGTTGCTGTGCGTTTTGTTGCCAACCTTACTTTGCTACCTGAAACTTTACGGTTTTTACTTTTTAATAACCGTTTATATTTTTGGTTTTTCCCTCAACTTTTTTTCATTCAACTTTTTCACTCCGGACGCTTTATCTGGACACGGTTCGTCAGGACCTCCAACAGACGAAGCTAAGTAGTAACATTAACATGATGCCTTCTAATTGCAGTCGCTGTACTCATAATATACAGGAGAATGATCGCCTTACAGCGAGGATAGCTATGCTACAAGCCCAGCTTCAGACGCAATCGTTAGGCAAGGGTAATTTCAGTGTAGGAAGGGATTAAACAGCGTCTGTGCCACCAGTAAGTACAGATAGTAACGTTAGTATAAGAGAGCCGTAATTCTTACTGGTTGGTAGGTGATCAAATACTTATGTAATGCTAATGAATTACTTAAAAATCCTAAATGTGATTTTCTGGATTTTTGTTTTAGATTCCGTCTCTCACAGTTGAAGTGTACTTATGATACAAATTACAGACCTCTACATACTTTGTAAGTAGGAAAACCAGCTAAAGCGGCAGTGTATCAAATACTTGTTCTCCCCACTGTACATCATAATTATGACCAGTTCCGGAGGACGACCTCCAACCAATCAAAACTTTTTCAGTTTGAACTGTCATGTTGTCTATCCAATCATAGGATTAAGATCAGAGAATTAACCTAGTGTGTCATATTGGGGTTGTGCCGCAGAGCATTATGGGGGGTTCCATGTGTTGAAAAGCTTGGTTAGTTGGTGACATTATTGGATAGAGAATTAAAAGTGATACTTGAGCATTTTGGGGATGTTATTCAATTCAAAATAGTTTCTTCAAGTGACAGAATACCGAGGATGTAGATTATAAATTGTCACGATCGTCGTATGAGTGAGACCAAGGCGCATCGGGGTATGCGTACATTCTCCTTTTAATGAATGAAACACTTAACAAAACAACAAACCAACGCACGAAACGTGAAGCTATACAAATTAGTGCAGACAGGCAACTAAACATAGTCAAGATCCCACAACACAAATGAGGAAAATTGGCTACCTAAATATGATCCCCTATCAGAGAGAACGATAAACAGCTGTCTCTGATTGGGAACCATATCAGGCCAACATAGACATACAAAAAACCCTAGACATACAAAAACCCTAGACATACAAAAACTAGAGTTCCCACCCTAGTCACACCCTGACCTAACCAAAATACAGTGGGGCAAAATAGTATTTAGTCAGCCACCAGTTGTGCAAGTTCTCCCACTTAAAAAGATGAGAGATGCCTGCAATTTTCATCATAGGTACACTTCAACTATGATAGACAAAATTATTTTTTTTTTCTCCAGGAAATCACATTGTAGGATTTTTTATGAATTTATTTGCAAATTATGGTGGAAAATAAGTATTTGGTCAATAACAAAAGTTTATCTATATACTTTGTTATATACCCTTTGTTGGCAATGACAGAGGTCAAACGTTTTCTGTAAGTCTTCACAAGGTTTACACACACTGTTGCTGGTATTTTGGCCCATTCCTCCATGCAGATCTCCTCTAGAGCAGTAATGTTTTGGGGCTGTTGCTGGGCAACACGGACTTTCCATTCCCTCCAAAGATTTTCTATGGGGTTGAGATCTGGAGACTGGCTAGGCCACTCCAGGACCTTGAAATGCTTCTTACGAAGCCACTCCTTCGTTGTCATGCTGAAAGACCCAGCCACGTTTCATCTTCAATGCCCTTGCTGATGGAAGGAGGTTTTCACTCAAAATCTCACGATACATCCTTTCCTTTACACAGATCAGTCATCCTGGTCCCTTTGCAGAAAAAGAGCCCCAAAGCATGATGTTTCCACCCCCATGCTTCACAGTAGGTATGGTGTTCTTTGGATGCAACTCAGCATTCTTTGTCCTCCAAACACAATGAGTTGAGTTTTTACCAAAAAGTTATATTTTGGTTTCATCTGACCATATGACATTCTCCCAATCTTCTTCTGGATCATCCAAATGCTCTCTAGCAAACTTCAGATGGGCCTGGACATGTACTGGCTTAAGCAGGGGGGCACGTCTGGCACTGCAGGATTTGAGTCCCTGGCGGCGTAGTGTGTTACTGATGGTAGGCTTTGTTACTTTGGTCTCAGCTCTCTGCAGGTCATTTACTAGGTCCCCCCATGTGGATCTAGGATTTTTGCTCACCATTCTTGTGATCATTTTGACCCCACGGGGTCAGATCTTGCGTGGAGCCCCAGATCGAGGGAGATTATCAGTGGTCTTGTATGTCTTCCATTTCCTAATAATTGCTCCCACAGTTGATTTCTTCAAACCAAGCTGCTTACCTATTGCAGATTCAGTCTTCCCAGCCTGGTGCAGGTCTACAATTTTGCTTCTGGTTTCCTTTGACAGCTCTTTGGTCTTGGCCATAGTGGAGTTTGGAGTGTGACTGTTTGAGGTTGTGGACAGGTGTCTTTTATACTGACAACAAGTTCAAAGAGGTGCCATTAATACAGGTAATGAGTGGAGGACAGAGGAGCCTCTTAAAGAAGAAGGTAGAAAGAGCCAGAAATCTTGCTTGTTTGTAGGTCACCAAATACTTATTTTCCACCATATTTTGCAAATAAATGTATGAAAAATCCTACAATGTGATTTTCCGGATTTTTTTTCTCATTTTGTCTGTCATAGTTGAAGTGTACCTATGATGAAAATTACAGGCCTCTCTCATCTTTTTAAGTGGGAGAACTTACACAATTGGTGGCTGACCAAACATAGACTGCCCACCCCAACTCACGCCCTGACCATACTAAATAAGGACAAAACAAAGGAAATAAAGGTCAGAAAGTGACAGCTAGGCTGCCTATACGTTTTCAATCCAAAATTATTAACTGGAATTAATCAATCAACATAATGGTGATGACAGATATGAGTACATGTTTTATAAGGCCTACGGTTGCTTAGGCTTGCATGATGCAATAATGCATGAAGCAAGCTCAGTCCTGAGAGTTTGTCTATCAGTTGTTGTCTCTGTGTCTGGGTAGAGGAAATCCCCCTCCTGATCAAGTCTAAATATAATTCATATAAACAAGTATAAGGTTGCTGCAGTTTGACAGGGTTTTCCTGGTTAGGTTAACAGATAAGGAAAAACTCCAGGCCCCAGGGAGTAAAAATTGCCCCCCCCCCCACTCTGAGACCTATGGTGCCACCAGTCTGCTTGCAGTTGTCAGTTATCGTCAGGTATGTGGATGATCAGAGATTTATTCAGGAACGTTTCTTGGGCTACTTTGATGTGTGAAGTGGAGGAGATGCGCAGTCTGTGTTTAACTTCATGGAGAAACTTGTTGTTAAAACCGACTATGGCGCAGCTGTAATGGAATGTATCTGCTATTTGTATTTCCAGCTAAGTCCTCTCCTGCTCCCTGATTTAAGAGGCGATGACTACTCCACTCCACTACCATTGTCAACTCTCTCCTGACGTTAACTGAAGCCATGTCTCATGTGTCCGCTCATCCACCGGCACATTGAATGTTCTGCCCTGAGCACTGAGTACCCCTATCAATTTTCTCTCATTACTGTATGTAGAGTCAATCACATTACACATCAATGATTTTACTCCTTGCTTGGACTAACTCATTCTTAGCTCTTTTGTCTAACTGTGTAACGTGTTGTGTTATTGTTTTTTGTCTTCCCAGTCAAATCCTGTCCTGCACTGAAGTCAAGACTCTGAACATCTCAACTCATGCATCATACCCTCATTCAATCACTTTTGTGATCCCTTCCCAACACTGTGTAAGTAGCTCTCTCATTCCCATTCCCCATAATATTGTACTATAAATGTCTTTATTAAATGCTTTATGTTAAAATAATTACTCTGACGATTTTTGAAAGACAATTTGACGTCTCCGTGCTTTCCACACTTATACTGTCGGTCTCCCATCCTCCTCAATTTTTCACGTCACCAGCCTCCACTAACATAGATGTAGATTCACTGAAAGAAATAGTGCTACTGGTGTCGAGGCAGGTTCTACCTTGTTCCTTTTGAAGTAGTGAAGTTGTATAATGATGAGGGAAAAGGAACATGGGTCTGAGCTGTGAAGAACGTAGTCTATTCATGACCACGGCACTGTTGACTTTCAGTAACACTTGATTTGGAAAGTCCCTGCTCTACAGACTATCAGTAACATTTCAACTTACTATCTACTAACCCTAACCCTAGCTCTAACCTTAACCCTAACCCTTACCCTAACCCTAACCCTAACCCTAACCCTAACCCCAACCCTAACCTTAGGAAGCGGTTGCTTATCAACAGATAATTTGTTAAAAGTATGCCCATCTGTAGAGCATCTACAGATGGAAAATCCGGACTATTCAAATAAATGGGGCCGTTCTTTCGCTTTCAGGGACTGAGTCAGACCTGCATGGGACGCCAGGTGAGTGGACTCTCTAGCTATTCAAGAACATCTATGTATTAACTCCCAGGTAGAAAATAAAAATGTCATCAGTTCAGGCCTCGGGGAGTGGAATTGAATTGCCCTGATCTAAACACACATGGGTTTTGTATAAAATAGCTTGGCTGAGCTATTTCCCCTTGAGTCTTATAGGCCTATCTACCTTCTGAAAAGAGGTGGAAATCCCTTGCCTCCTGAACACACAGAACATTTCCAGTATTGTAATGTCCCATGCCAACCATGTAATAGTTCCCACGACATTCACTTGAGACAACAACGTTAAGGGGAGAAAAAAGCAAACATATACTCATTAACCATTAAACTATCTTGGGACATGATACATAATTATAAGAATCATCTGACTTCCCAGTAGAGAGATATGTATTCATAGTCCCTGCATTCCCCGATGGCCATTCTCCCTGTCTAAGAGCAAGGGGGGTAGGTATGGGGGTGCAAACATCCCTCATTATCCCCAACAGCCAATTCATTTCTCTGCACCATGTTCAGACAACAACCCAATTATCACTGTCAGCATCGGCCGCAGAAGCACGGCTTATTTCAGTGATCTTTGGCATTTCCTCATATTAACATGCATGCAGTGTGGTGGTTTCACATTTGCCTGACAAAATGTCAATACAATAGAAATATAATGAGAAGGGTGAGATAATGAGAATGTACAGAGAGGTAGTCATGGATCATTTGTTTGGGATCGGGGGAGAGAGAGAGCCGCGTATGAGTGTGGCCACGTCATATAGGCTTAGGACTATGACATTAGCAAAGTATATTTCCACAAGCCTAGACTGGTCGATCATTACAGGTGGTAAATCAACTTCTTGGGCGAAAATATAGGCAATATGTTTCTTCTTTTTATTTATTACTTTTCTCTGTGAAGTGTGTTGAGACATTGTTAAACACACTTTAAATAAACCGAGACTTGACTTGGCTACATAGCATCATTAAGGAGAGGTATTTTTGTAATTGGTCCTTATGTTAGTCAGTCTATTAAAATTGCATAGATATAGACTTCCCTTAGGTGTCCTGGCTGAATGAGTTTTATTAGTGCAGTATGTAAATATGGTCTGTTACACAACCCTGCTTTCCTGCTGTGCCTGACTAGTAAGCTGTCATCCAAAGTTGAATCAACTATGAGCATCCTTTCATATTATATTGTGAGTCTAACCAACTAATGCATACAGCTAAAGTTGCCCTCAGAGGTTGACAATCACCTGTCCTGCTGTGGTTAGCTCTGGTTGGCTGGGACTGTTGCCTCCAAACCAGCCTCCCATCCTCACTGGACAGCTGTCTGTACCATAGTGACTGAGCACTCCAGAGCCCTCCAGAGCAACCGTCCAGCCTGTGGTTGCTGGACCAGAAAGACAGGCCACCCAAATAGTTTAGGTTCCTGGATCCTTTCACAGCATTATAAGGTTGCGTTGAGACAATGACTTATCAATGACCCAAGTCCAGCTCATTTAATCGCTCTTACTGCCCGGAATGCCTCTGCTGGTCCTACAGCTATTGTATGCAGTAATCATATGCTTATGAAACAGAGTAATACTGTTAGCACTGAGGTGGTGTGCCCTAGTAGGAAGTCCACTGTGTGCAGCTCACCCTGCACTAATAAAAATAACCTGAGTATGTCTACCTCTGCTAAGCTTCCCAGTAAAGCAAGAAAAATAAACAAGCATCCCAGAAAAGTGTTAAAAATAGCCCACGTTAACATATGTAGCTTAAGAAACAAGGTTCATGAAATCAATCATTTGCTTGTAACAGATGACATTCATATTCTGACAATCTCTGAAACTCACTTAAATAATGCCTTTGATGATACAGTAGTAGCAATACAAGGTTATAACATTTACGGAAAAGACAGAAATGCCAACGGGAGCAGTGTTGCTGTCTATATTCAGAACCCCATTTCCTGTAAAGCTTAAAGAGGATCTCATGTTAAATACTGTTCACCTGCCTCACCTAAAGCTAATTCTTGTGGGAAGCTGCTATAGACTACCAAGTGCTAACAGTCAGTATTTGGATAACGTGTGAAATGCTTGATAATGTATGTGATATCAATACAGAGGTATACTTTCTGGGTGATTTAAATATTGACTGTCTTTCATCAGGTTACCCACTCAAGAGAAAGCTTCAAACTGTAACTGGTTTGGGTTATAAATCAACCTACCAGGGAAGTTACAAACAGTACAGGAATGAAATGATCAACATGTATTGATTATATCTTTACTAATGCTGCAGAAATTTGTTTGAAAGCAATATCCAAATCCATCGGATGTAGTGATCACAATATAGTAGCCATATCTAGGAAAACCAAAGTTCCAAAGGCTGGGCCTAATATTGTGTATAAGAGGTCATACAATAAGTTTTGCATTGATTCCTATGTTGTTGATGTGAAGAATATTTGTTGGTCCGTGGTGTGTAATGTAGAGCAACCAGACAATGCACTTGACACATTTATGAAATTGCTTATCCCAGCTACTAATAAGCATGCACACATTAAGAAAAATACTGTAAAATCTCTTAAATCTCCGTGGTTTGATGAGGAATTGAAAAATTGTATGGTTGAGAGGGATGAGGCAAAAGAGATGGTAAATAGGTCTGACTGTACAACTGATTGACAAACATTTTGCAAATTGAGAAATCATGTGACTAAACTGAATAAAAAGAAGAAGAAACTACACTATGAAACAAAGATAAATGACATAAAGAATGATAGTTAAAAGCTTTGGAACACCAAACTCCGTTCCATCATTAATTGAATCAGAGGGCTCATTCATCACAAAACCCACTGATATTGCCAACTACTTCAATCATTTTTTCATTGGAAAGATTAGCAAACATAGGCATGACATGCCAGCAACACTGACACTACACATCCAAGTATATCTGACCAAATTATGAAAGACAAGCATTGCAATTTTGAATTCCATAAAATAAGTGTGGAAGAGGTGAAAAAAGTATTATTGTCTGTCAACAATGACAAGCCACCAGGGTCTGACAGCTTGGATGGAAAATTACTGAGGATAATATCGGACGATATTGCCACTCCTACTTGCCATATCTTCAATTTAAGCCTACTAGAAAGTGTGTGCCCTCAGCCCTGGAGGGAAACAAAATGTATTCCCCTACCTAAGAATATTAAAGCCCTCTTAACTGGCTCAAATAGCCGACCAATCATGTTGTTACCAACCCTTCGTAAACTTTTGGAAATAATTGTGTTTGACCAGATACAATGCTATTTTACAGTGAACAAATTGACAACAGACTTTCAACATGTTTATAGGAAAGGACATTCAACAAGCATAGCACTTACACTAATGACTGATGATTGGCTGAGAGAAATTGATGATAAAAAGATTGTGGGGGCTGTTTTGTTAGACTTCAGTGCGGCTTTTGACATCGATTATAGTCTGTTGCTGGAAAAATGTATGTGTAATGGCTTTACACCCCCTGCAATATTGTGGATAAAGAGGTACCCGTCTAACAGAACACAGAGTGTGTTCTTTAATGGAAGCCTCTCCAACATAATCCAGGTAGAATTAGGAATTCCCCAAGACAGCTGTCTAGGCCCCTTACTTTTTTCAATCTTTACTAACGACATGCCACTTTGACCATTTTGAGTAAAGCTAGTGTGTCTATGTATGCGGATGACTCAACACTATACACGTCTGCTACCACTGTGACTGAAATGACAGCAACACTTAACAAAGAGCTGCAGTTAGTTTCAGAATGGGTGGCAAGGATCAAGTTAGTTCTAAATATTTAAAAATTAAAAGCCTTGTATTTGGGACAAATCATTCACTAAACACTAAACCTCAACTAAATATTGTAATGAATAACATGGAAAATGAGCAAGTTCAGGAGACTAAGCTGCTTGGAGTAACCATGGATTATAAACTGTCATGGTCAAAACATATTGATACAACAGTAGCTAGGATGGGGAGAAGTTTGTCTATAATAAAGCGCTACGCTGCATTCTTAGCAGCACTATCAACAAGGCAAGTCCTACAGGCCCTAGTTTTTTTGCACCTGGACTACTGTTCAGTCTTGTGGTCAGGTTCCACAAATGGAGACTTATAAGGAAAATTGAAATTTGCTCAGAACAGGGCAGCACGGCTGGCCCTTTTATGTAAACAGAGAGCGAACATTAATAATATGCATTGTCATGACGTTGGCCTGGGGGTAGGTTTATGACAGTCATAAATACCTCTTCCCCCTTTTTCCTCTCTCTACCCTACTGATGTTACATTTGCAAACCCCTTGGTTAACATAGCGATTCTGGGAACATCAGAAGGTGGGGTGATGAACTATATTCTGGTAATCCGACCAATTGAACATATGCGGTGGTACTTAATGAATATGATGTCAGTTCGGTTGTGAGGATGACGGTCCGATGTCGGAATGGTTCAGATAATACAAAACGAAGCCAACATCAGCGTTAGCTTTGGTTGCGAATGGTATGAACTTTGAACTCTTATTCACTACAGGACTGATACCTGCTAGCCGTTGAGTTAGCAACAGCAGCTGCATACACACATGTACAGTACACATGGATTTTGTGTTACAGATATGTGGTAGTAGAGTAGAGGCCTGAGGGCACACACTTAATATGTTGTGAAATCTGTTATGAATCTATTGTCATGTTTTTAAAATGTATAACTGCCTTAATTTTGCTGGACCCCAGGGAGAGGGATCCATAATAAATATAAATACAAATACAGGCCGATGTCATGACAGTCAGCATTACTATATTTTTTTGGTACATCAGAAGTTGTTTGCTTTTTATGGAACATTCTACAGTAGGATACACACAATGGAAAAATACCCAAGAAAGAGGAAAGATTGTTTGTCTTTGGTCAGACTACAGCCTGAAAAGCTAGGACTCCTTCCATCTTAAGATCTTAAATCTATTTTCCCTGTCAACATGGGATTTGCCTATGAAAACACGGTATGTGGGAAAACACGGTATGTTTTGAGGCGTTATTATCTGTGAAAGGGTTGTGGAAGAGATGACAGAGGGTTGGTGGAGGGTTGTGGAAGGGATGACAGAGGGTTAGTGGAGGGTTGTGATCACACATCAAAGATATATCCCCTTTAGATCTCACTCTGTGATGAAACACAAAACAAACGAGGCGCGGGCTGAGAGGGGAGGAGAAGATAGGCGGGACTGCAGCTATGGAAGTGTGTACTATCTGTGCCCAACTAAAAGGACTGAACAGTGAATAAACAGAGCACACTCTGCTCCAAAACACTAATAGGCCAGAGATACATGCATAGTGTACACACAGTGTATATCTAAAGTTAGAATCAGTTCTATCTCTGACAGTATCCACAAGTGTTAGAACCTGTTTTTTGTGAGACCGTGGTTTGACCAAGTGTGGAATTGCACTCAAGTCTTCACAAAACATTACGGAAGCTAAAACCTCAGGGAGAGGTCAGAGAGGTCAGAGGGAGTTTTATGTAGTATTTATGGCATAGCATGTGGCACATGCTACATCATTGTCCCTAGCCTTTCCAATAAGACTTCCTAGGGCCAAACCTTATTCCATTGCAGACATATTGCAGCACAAGCATATAGAAATGGAACGAGGGAGAAATGCAATAGGAGAGCACCATCTAGCCTTGTTAGTGAGGAGAACCTTTACCCTAGGGCAGAAAGCTTCTCTCAGCGAAGTTGCTGTGATGGCCAAGAAAAATACTTATTAACCAAGGAATGGAATAACACACGCAGGCACACACACACACACACACCACACTCACGTAACACACTGAATGCGTTATGCTTTACTGCAGGAGGTCCTACATTAGCACTAACACATTTAGTAATCAATACATGACATATTAATAAAACACAACAATTCCTAAGTGCTTGTTAGTCAACAATTGGAGGTATGAAAAAAACATACAGAACCCACCGACTGAAATGTTACCATAAAGTCTCTGACTTTAATTTGCTGCACAGAAAGATACACAGATAGATGAGACAGTCGCACAGTATGAGCATTATATAGACAGATAACGAGACAAACAGTTCAGGGGTTGCTTTTGAAGTTGCTCCCTGGGCACTAATGAATCAGTCGTCTGGGGTCAGTTCAGTTGGTGTGTTTTTCATTACACTTTCAACAGGCGATAATGAGCCGTGAGGGCTTTGGACACTGGAGCGCTCTGATCCAACATCAGCCTTTGGAGTGATTCAAGAGGACCTGACCACATTCTCACTATATCAGAGGGCTAGCACTCAGCATCCTCTCTGTCTGTCTGTCTGTCTGTCTGTCTGTCTGTCTGTCTGTCTGTCTGTCTGTCTGTCTGTCTGTCTGTCTGTCTGTCTGTCTGTCTGTCTGTCTGTCTGTCTGTCTGTCTGTCTGTCTGTCTCTGTCTGTCTGTCTGTCTGTCTGTCTGTCTGTCTGTCTGTCTGTCTGTCTGTCTGTCTGTCTGTCTGTCTGTCTGTGTCTCTCTTTGTCTCTTTGTCTGTCTCTCTTTGTCTCTTTGTCTCTTTGTCTCTTTGTCTCTTTCTCTCTTTCTCTCTTTCTCTCTTTCTCTCTTTCTCTCTTTCTCTCTTTCTCTCTTTCTCTCTTTTTGTCTCTGTCTCTCATTCTCTCTCTTTTTGTCTCTCTGTCTCTCGTTCTCTTTCTCTTTTTGTCTCTCTGTCTCTCATTCAGTCTCTTTCTGTCTCTCTGTCACACACAAACACATACACATGCACACACAAACACACAAACACACACTCTTATTCTCTCTCTCTCTCCTGTCAGAAGACTCAGAACGCTGAGCGAGCCACCTGGACTCTTCCTCCATTACCATATAAATGAGGTGCTTCACGCTAACCTCTGTTCTCTCTGCTTCCTGCTCCTCACGCAAACAATGGCGGTGGCCAAGAACCGGAGACAGCAATCGACAGAGAGAGAGAGAGAGAGAGAGAGAGAGAGTGCTACGGTATATCAATTCAATTACATTCTGGAGGGGTTTTCATGTTGATGGAAAGAGAAATTCTTTGGCTGCTCCAATTTAGCTCTCTGAGGAAACCATGCACCAGCTCGCTGCTAAAATAAAAGCCCTGAGGATACAACCATGCTACAGTTATTCCAACTGAGCCTGAAGGGAAATAGATAGCCTTTAATGAGTCTTGCTGAGCCATCGCCTTTGGGAGACCTACTGCTATGGTCAGATCTGTGTGTAGGGTGTCTACTAAGTTAAATCCTCATGCAACATAAATGTACAGTAGCTATAGTGGGGAGAACAAGTATTTGATACACTGCTGATTTTGCAGGTTTTCCTACTTACAAAGCATGTAGAGGTCTGTAATTTTTATCACAGATACACTTCAACTGTGAGAGACGGAAAACAAAATCCAGAAAATCACATTGTATGATTTTCAAGTAATTAATTTGCATTTTATTGCATGACATAAGTATTTGATCAGAAAAGCAGAACTTAATATTTGGTACAGAAACCTTTGTTTGCAATTACAGAGATCATACGTTTCCTGTAGTTCTTGACCAGGTTTGCACACACTGCAGCGGGGATTTTGGCCCACTCCTCCATACAGACCTTCTCCAGATCCTTCAGGTTTCGGGGCTGTCGCTGGACACTACGGACTTTCAGCTCCCTCCAAAGATTTTCTATTGGGTTCAAGTCTGGAGACTGGCTAGACCACTCCAGGTCCTTGAGATGCTTCTTACGGAGCCACTCCTTAGTTGCCCTGGCTGTGTGTTTCAGGTCGTTGTCAGGCTGGCAGACCCAGCCACGACCCATCTTCAATGCTCTTACTGAGGGAAGGAGGTTGTTGGCCAAGATCTCGCGATACATGGCCCCATCCATCCTCCCCTCAATACTTATGTAATGCAATAAAATGCTAATTAATTACTTAAAAATCATACAATGTGATTTTCTGGATTTTTGTTTTAGATTCCGTCTCTCACAGTTGAAGTGTACCTATGATAAAAATTATAGACCTCTACATGCTTTGTAAGTTGGAAAACCTGCAAAATCGGCAGTGTATCAAATACTTGTTCTCCCCACTATATTTTTATTCCTGACAAACCCAAACTTTAGAGTATAGCTGTGTCTTTGACAATTTTATTTGAATGTTCAACTTGTCCTCAGGGCTATACACAAGGTTGTCCTAAACAACAGTTAACATTTGACTTTACTGTAATGACAATTTATATTGTATGACATTGTACGGCAATGTTTGTCACATCTCCCCCATAAACCTGCTAGACGCTTTGGAACCGTGTCTAAACTCTATAGAAATGGTCTGGCTGTACCATAGCACTTCATTAAACTCTCCACCCCATTACTTCCCTGTTCTCATTAAACTGCACAGACAAATCAATAGACCCATGTCCCCTGACTGTAGGCTCATCTCAGTCATTTTGTCTGCAACAGACCAGTGTTTGAAGGCTTTTATGTTTCAGAGGACCCTAGTCAACCTGTTTTCATGTATTTATCACAACATCAGGGATTAAAGACAATCCCAACACCAGGGTTTAGGGACCATCCCAACACCAGGGTTTAGAGACAATCCCAACACCAGGGATTAGAGACAATCCCAACACCAGGGATTAGAGACAATCCCAACACCAGGAATTAGAGACTATCCCAACACCAGGGATTAGAGACTATCCCAACACCAAGGATTAGAGACAATCCCAACACCAGGGTTTAGAGACTATCCCAACACCAAGGATTAGAGAATATGCCAACACCGTGGTTTAGAGACTATCCCAACACCAGGGGTTAGAGACTATCCCAACACCAGGGATTAGAGACAATCCCAACACCAGGGATTAGAGACAATCCCAACACCAGGGATTAGAGACTATCCCAACACCAGGGATTAGAGACTATCCCAACACCAGGGATTAGAGACTATCCCAACACCAGGGATTAGAGACTATCCCAACACCAGGGATTAGAGACTATCCCAACACCAGGGATTAGAGGCTATCCCAACACCAGGGTTTAGGGACCATCCCAACACCAGGAATTAGAGACTATCCCAACACCAGGGATTAGAGACTATCCCAACACCAGGGATTAGAGACTATCCCAACACCAGGGTTTAGAGACTATCCCAACACCAGGAATTAGAGACTATCCCAACACCAGGGTTTAGGGACTATCCCAACACCAGGAATTAGAGACTATCCCAACACCAGGGATTAGAGAATATGCCAACACCGTGGTTTAGAGACTATCCCAACACCAGGGGTTAGAGACTATACCAACACCAGGGATTAGAGACAATCCCAACACCAGGGATTAGAGACTATCCCAACACCAGGGATTAGAGACTATCCCAACACCAGGGATTAGAGACTATCCCAATACCAGGGATTAGAGACTATCCCAACACCAGAGATTAGAGGCTGTCCCAACACCAGGGCTTAGGGACCATCCCAACACCAGGAATTAGAGACTATCCCAACACCAGGGATTAGAGACTATCCCAACACCAGGGATTAGAGACTATCCCAACACCAGGGTTTAGAGACTATCCCAACACCAGGAATTAGAGACTATCCCAACACCAGGGATTAGAGGCTATCCCAACACAAGGGATTAGAGACTATCCCAACACTAGGGTTTAGAGACTATCCCAACACCAGGGATTAGAGACTATTCCAACACCATGCATTAGAGAATATCCCAACACCAGGGGTTAGAGACTATCCCGACACCATGGATTAGAGACTATCCCAACACCATGGATTAGAGACTATCCCAACACCAGGGATTAGAGACTATCCCAACACCAGGGATTAGAGACAATCCCAACACCAGGGATTAGAGACTATCCCAACACCAGGGTTTAGGGACCATCCCAACACCAGGGATTAGAGACTATCGCAACACCAGGGGGTTAGAGACTATCCCAACACCAGAGTTTGGAGATGTGACAATGTGTTCCTGTTTGGGGACTATTAACTTCAGGTAGAGAAAGTCCACCTTGAAGCAAAAATTGTGGTACAGTATATGTATATGTTGTTGGGATAGTAAACTGTGTGTGCCTATGCTGGGCCAGCCTGCCACCTAGAGGATGAACTAGGTAGGACCAGAAATCTGGATCTCTTCCAGCTCCCTATGAGGCAATATTCTCACAAAATGGGTTGACTGGGTTTGTGGGGTATGATAGCATTCTTGTTGTACTGCAAGAGTGCATGTTTGTATTCATGTAATCACTTAAACCATGTCTATTGACTCTAAAAATACTAACTTGTCACAGTATGACAGTGCTCACTTCCCTTCCTAGAATAATGCCCAAATACCAATCCTGTATTGTTAAAACAAATAACACAAGATCTATTTTCTATTGGTATATTTTCACTTTCACTCTTTTTGTGTTAAGAAGTGTTGTCAATTCTTCACTGTCACAGGATTCTTACTTAAAGCCGAAACTAATTTTGTGACTAAAACTCACAGCCTATAGTGCCTAATGCTATTTCCAGCTATGCATGGTACTACTAAATGCACAGTATATCATCCCTCCAATCAAGTAGTGAGATGAAGATAACAGCCAGGCTGTTGTTCCACTCTGTTCCCCTGAGGTGTGCGGGATCATTAGATTGAGACCTCTATTAGAGAAGCAGTATACTCATTAGATGGAAAGGAAGACTGCCATCATATATAAATTCCCTATCTCTTTCACAAGCAATTACACATGCAGCTCACACACATATACATGCCCACGCACGCACGCACGCACGCACGCACGCACGCACGCACGCACACACACACACATACACATACACACACACACACACACACACTTGCAAACTCAGTTTCTCTTTCACACAAAAAGCACATTCCCACCTAGACACGCAAGCACCAGATAATCCCATTCTAATGTAATGTGTTCACAGGCACAGTTCTGTCAATGTAAAAAAAAAAAAAAAACTATCTAAAACACACACAAACACTTTCTCACAAGCTCTCTCTCCCTCATACAAACACCCACCCACTCTCTCTCCCTCATACACACACCCACCCACCCACTCACAGAAAGCTCATTATAACTTGACAGGGGATTGGCTTGACGTCCACATCTCCAGTTGATTAATTTGCCTATTATTAAAGATCCTTTAATAAAACACTCACTCTAAAGAAAGATGACCGGCAGCTCCTCCCCCACCCCCCAACTGTGGACATAATTGTAAAACTTCAAACACTTAGAAGGGAAACTTCCTCCAGTGTGAACAGTGTGCTACAAGGATAGTTAATATTTTATTCCCATTTATTCCCACACTTTTTCCAACTCTGGCCGTTTAGCCTATCCATCCAGATTTACAATGGCTTTGGAAGTTGCCAAGGCCACAGACAGTCCCTGAGCAAAGTGAGGAGTTCACTTGAGGAGATCTACTCAGCAGGCTTGAGGAAGAGGACTGTGTCGGGTTATCTGTAGTCCAGTGAGATGGACACCTTGGACCGCATTTTCTATTA
Organism: Oncorhynchus tshawytscha; assembly: GCF_018296145.1. Classification (NCBI taxonomy): domain Eukaryota; kingdom Metazoa; phylum Chordata; class Actinopteri; order Salmoniformes; family Salmonidae; genus Oncorhynchus; species Oncorhynchus tshawytscha. The sequence continues at coordinate 22,410,088 of NC_056445.1, forward strand.
GAAAGTCGTTTCACATCCAATTGTCACGCCGACGGCCATTCAACTCTCCTGAGGAAACAATTTCTCCGGCGAGAGGGTAGCCCTGTATCCATGGTTACCGGTGTGTCCCATTCAAAAGAACTGGGCAGGATCGATAACATCTTATTTAAGAGATCCCCTCAACTCCAGGGAACCAGACACTATTATCCTACCTGCCTCCTGTCCTCTGCAAATTGCAATCCGGGAAACATGATTTAACTTTGCGAACTGCAAACCGCCAAGATTTTTTTTTTAAAGATGCAGTGACAAGCTGTCAATTAGGACCTCTCTATCTCCATCTCCATCTCTCGCCCTCTTTCTGTCTTTCTATCCGTCCCTCTTCCCCTGTCTTTCTTTCTCTCTGTGTGATTCATCAGCAAGCAGTTTTCACTCTCAGAACAAATATAGAAACCTTTAATAACGGAATAATTGACCAAAGCTCCACTCTGCTCCACAGTTGAATCCAAACAGGTGACCTATGGTATGGAGGAAGTGGTTGGGGGGTCAAAACATGGCAGACAGATTATTAATTGATAGACCAAGATTTATTTTTTAACTCCTGACTTTCTTTATGGGGTTTCCAAGAAAATACAAATGAAGTAATAGTTTGAATTCATGGAGATCAAAATGTTTTATTGTGGGAAAAGGCCTGCTGACTCAAACACGTCTGTGGAGGATAAAAATACATGTACTTTAGTAATCAGATTTAACCAGTAGCTGGATACCAGTTTTTATTGACTAAGGCCTTGACATTGTTGTCACACCAAACTTTCTAATCGTTGATTAGAATATGCAGAGATACTGTATGGGTTATGGGCACATCAATGAGCAGAGGAATACTTTGATATTCAAATGTCCAGATGTCTTGCCAGAGGCTGTCCTTCTTGGTGTTGACAACTCACACACCCTTTTCATAGAGTCTGAAATGTATTTCACTGTACTGAGTTCTGAGGCATGTTTTGAATAAAGCCCAAAAATATCAATACCCAAGAAAAATCACTTGAAATATATCAACTGCAGCGGGGAAGCTTGTAAAGCAGCAGTCAGAAGAGGACAATACCAACCATACTCATGTCTATATGTGTAAACACTGGCAGCTTTTGATCCTCAGTTCCGTCCAATAGTGCATGTTTGATTGAATACTAGCCTTAGATTTCCATTAAGTTGTTAATACTTACAGTACGACATTTACATTAAGACAGAGTTAAGAGACAGAGTTAAGAGGTCTGCTGCGGTACCCTAAAAATGCTGGAGCTGTGGCCAAATCTAGCAGAGACTTTACCGGGGGATCAGTGTGATCCGTAGTTTTCCATCTATCTCCTGCAATTGTGTGTGTGTGTGGGAGGGGGGGCTCAGTTGATGAGTTTTCGGCTTCCCTGTAGGGACTTGATTAAAGTCACTGCCCTTTGAAAGGAAGGGGGTTGATTTCACTGAGATTCATTCTAAACCCAATTTTTTCATTAGATGATCAATATATCCTGACAGCAGATGGTGGTGGTAGCAGCTGCACTGGTCCTAAACTGCCAATCAGAGACCAGGCCAGCAGCAACCAGCTTCCCTTCTGCTAAACCCGATGACCACCTGGACATGGTTCCATAGGTCTGTCATAGCTCTCAGTCGAAAACTGTATTAGGCAGGTCAAAATGTAAAGATGGAGCCATTGATTTAGTAGGTTAAAGGAAAATAATAACGAAAACCACAAGTTGCAGAGAGGAAAGACCTGGATGACTTACACAGGCTTGGGTTTGGATTGAACATGGTTTTGTTTGGTAGACCCACCACACACATAAAATCTCTAATTCTCTCTCTCTCTCTCTCTCTCTCTCTCTTTCTCTCTCTCTCTCTCTCTCTCTCTCTTTCTCACACTCACACACGCACGCAAACGTGAACACATACACACACACGTGCACGCAAGCGCAAGTGCAAACACATACACACACACCCATCACCTCCTCCTCTCTGAGACTCACAGGGTCCCTCCCCACTCCAACAGAAGAGGCTATAGGGATGGTGGGCTGCCAGTCCAGCTGTCTCCATCTGGCCAGCTCACTTGGCAGCATGTGACACCACACAACTCCTGCCAAACTGTGTCCCAGCAGCTGGAGGGCCACAGCAAAAACCAATCAACAAACGGAACAGCATCGGTCTCAGTGTTGCTGGGCCAGGTCCTATACGCTCTGAGAAAATGTTCACTCTACAGTATACTGTAGGCCTATCCTACCAAAGCTAAAGTCCCTGTTCCATTCAATTATTTCCCTATCCACTACAGGGATGCTCCCAAGTAGCAGACATTGGCTGGGACATTATGTGCTATTTATCAGTGTTGATTACAGCACATACCTGGGCTTGGGTGTGCAGGGAAGAGCACATCTATGGTGGCTTGTTGCCTCAATAGAACCATTAGTGTGTATCATTCATTTAGATAATAATACATTGTTTGTATGCCTAGCTAGGTTATTGAATATTTCCATTGTGGCAAGTTACAACATACTATTAAAAAAAATTTGCTCGGAAGTTGCATACCCACTCACATGTGTGCCCACTGTTCATTATTCATTTGCCAAGAGACTGCATATCTAAATGTCATTGAGAACATTAATCAGCTGCTGAAATATGAGGGACCCTGTTTTCTCTCAGCTTGAGGGTATAATAGGCAGATGTCGCCGCAGGTCAGACATTATCATCCCTATTAATTAATGTTGATGGTTGAGAGACAGCTCCCCTATTGTGTCCCCAAAAAACTGCAGATGACTTTGACCTCCGTCTGACAAGGTAAGCAGGTTGGACAAGCCTATAGCACAATGATGAGCGCTCTAACTGCAACGATTCTCATCCTCGTCTGATGAGGAATATGATGGATCGGACCAAAATGCAGCCTCGTACGTGTCCATGTTAACTTTATTCATCTGACCACAAAATAACAAAGGTGAAACAACGAAAAAACAAAACAGTCCTATCAGGTCACAAAACACAAAACAGGAAACAACTACCCACAAACAAAGGTGGGAACAGACTACCTAAGTATGGTTCTCAATCAGAGACAATGATAGACAGCTGCCTCTGATTGGGTACCATACCAGGCCAAACACAGAAATACAAAACATAGAACAAGAAAATAGAATGCCCACCCCAACTCACGCCCTGACCAAACCAAAAATAGAGACATAAAAAAGGAACTAAGGTCAGGATGTGACAGTACCCCCCCCCCCAAAGGTGCGGACTCCGGCTGCAAAGCCTGAACCTGTAGGGGAGGGTCTGGGTGGGCATTTCACCACGGTGGTGGCTCTGGTGCGGGACGTAGACCCCACTCCACCTTAATCTTGGCCCACTTATGTGGCGCCTCTGGAGTGGTGACCCTCTCCGCCGACCTTGGACTGGGGACCCTCACCGCGGGCCCCGAACAGGTGGGAGACTCTGGCAGCGCTGGACAGGCGGGAGACTCTGGCGGCGCCGGACAGGCGGGAGACTCTGGCGGCTCCGGAGTGACGGGTGGCTCTGGCGGCTCCGGACAGACGGGCGGCTCTGGCGGCTCCGATATATGTATATTTATTTCACCCCCGTCCAATTGGTGGCTCCAATACAACATCAGTTGTGGTAGGCCATAAAAGTGTCTGACAAAACACATTTCAGTGTATCCTCACTTATTTCCACGTCAACCTTTGCAGTTACATGCTAGTTGTCATAGAGCTTACGATTTCCTCATCCAATAAACCACTACCATAACTTTCTGTCTCTAAGTGGTAGTATTCATTAACAATATCTTGGGTGTCTGAGATTTGATTGAGCTGCACCACTGACACTTCCTCATATGAACTCTTGGCTTCATCAGGATGAAAATTAGAACCATGTTCTTTATCCTCAAAAGTATGTCTGAGGGTCTTTGCTGAGCAGTTGATGTTCCCTCATTTAAACTCTCCAGAGGCCAGAGGTTTTGAACCTGAGCCTCATTTACATTCTCTGTTTGTACCATTTTGTTTAATTTCACCTTGTTGTCACCAGCAATACAATGTATAAATGTGTCAGTCATACAGGTATGACACTCCATCGTTGTTGCAGTTGGCTTCTTAACTAATCATCTGCTAATAATTGGTATTTGGAAAATCCATTAGCGCAAAGCAAGAGTGCATGAAAGTCGTGTATGGAATTATTTTATTTCACACCAGGGTAAGCAAATATATTATATTATATTATTCAGAGCCTCATGAAATACACTATACAGGCCCTACTGAGTATTCCCCACAATACTTTTACTGAGGCACCCAGAATAGTTTTTGCTTTATATGCCAATATGTATTCCATATATAGTGATTCACATTGTGGACATTTATTTGAACTTGGAATATGTTTTAAAACCCACATTTAATCCAAATGTCACTTAATTATGATTTTTTTTAAATCATTGTTCATGTTTAGACAATTATTTTTCATATATCATTAATAATCACAGGTTATTGACGCATTTCTACTATTATGTAACGTGAGGGACTTTTATTTTGACGATTTTCGAAATCCATGACCTGGAAGTACTTTTTTAGTGTTGCTGATGAGACGCTGGATCTAGCAACCTCTTTAAAAAACGGTTTTATTTAACTTAGCTGATTCGGGTATTGTTAGCTTGAATACATATATCAACCTTTTTAGTTACGTTGCAAGCGCTTTAATATATTATGTGTATTCTAGGCTTGGTCGCACTATCCAACGTTAACATCGAAATCTGTAGCTAGCTTGTTTCAGGTGTCTTTTTGCTTTGCAAACTAGCTATGGATAACATTATTGATCTAGCATCAGAACAAGGTTAGTTTGCTGTTTTGTCATGCATTGCTTATCACATAGCAGTAGCTAAATGTAGAAAAGTGATATGGCATGATTCATTTTGTTTTTACATGGATCATTCAAATATGTCCTATAGTCTACCTACACATAGCTTGTAATATTACTAACTAGTTGAGTTATGGGATTAGTCGATTTTGCATTTATTATTTGTTTATCTGTTTAATTGTTAATTGCTCTCTTCAGTTCGGTGACAGGTCTCCCTCTGTTCTCCTTGCGTCTCCTGGTTCCACCTCTACGCCTGATGTGGCTTTCATGTGGCAAGTGACACAACGGCGTAATGTGATACAGTATGGGAAGCTGGAGGAGTTTGTGACTTTGGTGACAGAGATGGTTCCAGAGCTGCTAAGCTCCAGGCAGAGGACCCAACTCATCCTAGGACTGAGAGCAAGTGTAGGAGAGGTGGAAATGTTGAGGGTTGGTATGGGAAGAGTCTTATGATGGAACAAACTATGGGCAGCTACTAGCTGCAATTACTGTACGTCTGTCCCTAGTCCTGCTTTTCACATATCCACCTCTGTTCCAGATGGTTTTAGAGTTGTGTTGCAGTGTGGGCACAGCTGACCTCCCTACTATCCAGGCCCACCTGGACATAATCCACACGTTGACAGAAAAATCCTTACACAAAGAGGTAGGTTAAATAGACAACACTTTATGAATGAGACACTGGGAAGAACTTTATTTCTGAGGGATACACTCCTGTACATTTGTCTGATGTTTTGTTTGCTTGCACCTAATGACAGAGTCATGGTGATGAATTGGAGGCTTCAGAGTCTAACTTTGTGGAGCTTTTTTTTCTCCACCTTTATTTAACCAGGTAGGCTACTTGAGAACACCTTTATTTAACCAGGTAGGCTAGTTGAGAACACCTTTATTTAACCAGGTAGGCTAGTTGAGAACACCTTTATTTAACCAGGTAGGCTAGTTGATAACACCTTTATTTAACCAGGTAGGCTAGTTGAGAACACCTTTATTTAACCAGGTAGGCTAGTTGAGAACACCTTTATTTAACCAGGTAGGCTACTTGAGAACACCTTTATTTAACCAGGTAGGCTAGTTGAGAACACCTTTATTTAACCAGGTAGGCTAGTTGAGAACACCTTTATTTAACCAGGTAGGCTAGTTGAGAACACCTTTATTTAACCAGGTAGGCTAGTTGAGAACACCTTTATTTAACCAGGTAGGCTAGTTGAGAACAAGTTCTCATTTAGTCCAAACCCTGCTGGGAAACCCATCTGAGAGGGAACATTTCTTCCATGTCAGGAACTTTCTCTCTAGACTTCTTTATGATCATTTTGCTTGAATATATTTCTTAAATAGGCTACTAGTTGAAAATCATCTACGTAGATTTAAAGGTTATAAGTATCCTTCGTCTGCATTCAGAATACCCTAAAGATCTTGTTAAAGTGGCACTCCAGTCTCCTTTTCACATCATTTATCACCAAATTTACTTAACAAAAGGCACATCTCAACAGGTGGTCCAGGTATAACATAGTACAAGTGAGGGGGTGCGGTCAGGGCCTTTTTATTTGATGTTTTTGCTCCTCCATTGTTCCCACAAGCAAGGGAGGAGGTTGATCACATCACATCAGACCAACTCAACTGCTCGAATGGCCTCCATAAAGTTTGTAGTTGTCTAAAAAACACTATTTTGCTCAAAAGGTTTTTTTTTTACCCTTAAATGTGTATACATTACTGTACTTATACTTGGGATATTGTTTATCAACAGGAGAATTTCCAAAAAAGCGGGAGTTCATTTTTAATGGAGACATTTGGCACTAGATCCATTTCATGCTAAATTGTCTATTTCACAGTAGGTGTTCCCAGTCCACTATGGCCCTCTGTATGACACAGCGCTGCAGACACTGGTGTGGGAGTTCCTCTCCAGACTGGAGGAGCTGCTGCCTGTACCAGACCTCACGCAGGTACTGAGGAAAACATCTCCGTTCTAAAAGATTGACGGAACATGGCGTAATGTGGCTCTACAGATGAATTTAATGGTGTATCCGGTCATTTCGAAATGTTTCTAAAACCTCAAGTGGCTGGTACAATGTATTTGAACTCTTTATTATGCTGTATTCCCCTTGCCCTGCTCCACTTAGACAACAGCATGGCTCAGTGCTGCCCCCTCTGTCCTGGAGGAATGTGGACAGACTGTCTTTGACCCTGAACAACTGAAGACAGTGCTGCAGCACCATCAGCGTCATGGAAACCTGAACAAGAGTAAGTCTCCTTCCAGATAATGGCTATGAAGTAAATCGTCCAATTGGACACCTCTTGTATTTTTTACTTGGCAATATAGGTGAGTATAACTGATCTCTCCTACCTAGGTCATGTCTCTAAATACACTGCAGATACCATCCTGTCCACGCTGTCCCTCCCTCCAAAAATGAGAGTTGTTATTAACTATGAGCCAGACAACTCTGACAATGGGAGGCAATACTCAGATGAATGCATAGATAATGGGGTCTGTGAAAATGAAGACCACAATGAAATCCTGGATGAAAGCACTGATAGATGTTGGGAGGATCTAGGGCTGTCAACATCAGAGCAACAGGAGGGTCTGCCACCTGCAGAGACCTCAGTGTTGGTTACTCCAGTACCCTGTGATGGTAAGGAAAATAAAAAAGGTCAAACACTCATCCATTGTTTGACTAATATAGCATCTACATTCAAATTTATATACTGAACAAAAATATTAACGCAACATGCAATAATTTCAACGATTTTACAGAGTTACAGTTCATATAAGGAAATCAGTCAATTGAAATAAATAAATTAGGCCCTAATCTATGGACTTCACATGACTGGGCATGGGCGCAACCATGCCTGGGAAGCGGTCCCATGGGAGCCAGGCCCAGCCAATCAGAATGAGTTTTTCCCCACAAACAGGATTCATTACAGACAGAAATACTCTTCAGTTTCATCAGCTGTCTGGGTAGCTGTTCTCAGACGACCCCGCAGGTGAAGAAGCCGGATGTGGAGGTTCTGGGCTGGCGTGGTTAGTTGGACATACTGGCAAATTCTCTAAAACGATGTTCAAGAGGTGGCTTATGGTAGAGAAATTAACATTCAATTCTCTGGCAATAGCTCTGGTGGACATTCCTGCAGTCAACATGCCAATTTCACGCTCCCTCAACATGAGACATCTTTGGCATTATGTTGTGTGACAAAACTGCACATTTTAGAGTGGCATTTTATTTTCCTCGGCATAAGGTGCACCTGTGTAAGATCATGCTGTTTAATCAGCTTCTTGATATGCCACACCTTTCAGGTGGATGGATGATCTTGGCAAAGGAGAAATGCTCACTAACAGGGATGTAAACAAATTTGTGCACGAAATTTGAGAGAAATAAGCTTTTTGTGTACATGGAACATTTCTGGGATCTTTTATTTCAGCTCATGAAACATGGGACCAACACTTTACATGTTGTGTTTATATTTTTGTTCAGCATATATATACAATGGGGAGAACAAGTATTTGATACACTGCCGATTTTGCAGGTTTTCCTACTTACAAAGCATGTAGAGGTCTGTAATTTTTTATCATAGGTACACTTCAACTGTGAGAGACGGAATCTAAAACAAAAATCCAGAAAATCACATTGTATGATTTTTAAATAATTAATTTGCATTTTATTGCATGACATAAGTATTTGATACATCAGAAAAGCAAAACTTAATATTTGGTACAGAAACCTTTTTTTGCAATTACAGAGATCATACGTTTCCTGTAGTTCTTGACCAGGTTTGCACACACTGCAGCAGGGATTTTGGCCCACTCCTCCATACAGACCTTCTCCAGATCCTTCAGGTTTCGGGGCTGTCGCTGGGAAATACGGACTTTCAGCTCCCTCCAAAGATTTTCTATTGGGTTCAGGTCTGGAGACTGGCTAGGTCACTCCAGGACCTTGAGATGCTTCTTACGGAGCCACTCCTTAGTTGCCCTGGCTGTGTGTTTCGGGTCGTTGCCATGCTGGAAGACCCAGCCACGACCCATCTTCAATGCTCTTACTGAGGGAAGGAGGTTGTTGGCCAAGATCTCGCGATACATGGCCCCATCCATCCTCCCCTCAATACGGTGCAGTCGTCCTGTCCCCTTTGCAAAAAAGCATCCCCAAAGAATGATGTTTCCACCTCCATGCTTCACGGTTGGGATGTGTTCTTGGGGTTGTACTCATCCTTCTTCTTCCTCCAAACACCCATTTGCGACCAAGCTTTAACTTCCTGACTGATGTCTTGAGATGTTGCTTCAATATATCCACATAGTTTTCTATCCTCATGATGCCATCTATTTTGTGAAGTGCACCACTCCCTCCTGCAGTAAAGCACCCCCACAACATGATGCTGCCACCCCCCGTGCATCACGGTTGGGATGGTGTTCTTCGGCTTGCAAGCCCCCCTTTTCATCCTAACATAATGATGGTCATTATAGCCAAACATGTCTATTTTTGTTTCATCAGACCAGAGGACATTTCTCCAAAAAGTATGATCTTTGTCCCCAAGTATAGTTGCAAACCGTAGTCTGGCTTTTTTATGGCAGTTTTGGAGCAGTGGCGTCTTCCTGGCTGAGAGGGCTTTCAGATTATGTCATTATAGGACTCGTTTTACTGTGGAAGTAGATACTTTTGTACCTGTTTCCTCCAGCATCTTCCCAGGTTCCTTTGCTGTTGTTCTGGGATTGATTTGCACTTTTCACACCAAAGTACATTCATCTCTAGGACACAGAACGCGTCTCCTTCCTGAGCGGTATGACAGCTGCGTGGTCCCATGGTGTTTATACTTGCGTACTATTGTTTGTACAGATGAACATGGTACCTTCACGTGTTTGTAAATTGCTCTCAAGGATGAACCAGACTTGTGGAGGTCTACAATTTTTTTTTTCTGAGGTCATGGCTGATTTCTTTTGATTTTCCCATGATGTCAAGCAAAGAGGCACTGAGTTGGAAGGTAGGCCTTGAAATACATCCACAGGTACACCTCCAATTGACTCAAATGATGTCAATTAGCCTATCATAAGCTTATAAAGCCATTACATAATTTTCTGGAATTTTACAAGCTATTTAAAGGCACAGTCAAATTAGTGTATGTAAACTTCTGACCCACTGGAATTCTGATACCGTGAATTATAAGTGAAATAATCTGTCTGCAAACAATTGTTGGAAAAAACGACTTGTGTCATACACAAAGTAGATGTCCTAACCGACTTGCCAAAACTATAGTTTGTTAACAAGAAATTTGTGGAGTGGTTGAAAAACGAGTTTTAATGACTCCAACATAAGTATATGTAAACTTCCAACTTGAACTGTAACTCATTTCTGTCTTTTAGGGCTACAAGTTGGCGAGCTCTATTATCATCCATATTAAATAATGTTGATGGATAAGAGGCAGTTCCCCAGAAAACTGCAGATGACTTTGACATCTGTCTGACAAGGTAAGCAGGCTGGGCAAGCCTTTTCCACAATGATGAGCTGTCTAATTTTCTTGTTGAGATGGCAGGAGGACAGTAACAGCAATTTTGTTGACATTTGAAACAAAAATATATACCATTTAATAATATTTCGTTATAATACATTTTAATTACGGAAGTGGAGCTGTCTCAGTCAGGGTTTGGACTAGGTGGTATACAGGAACAGTTTTGTAGCAGGTTGGGAGAACTTACTCAGCAGGTTGGGAGAATTAGGCTATTTTAGTGGGCAATATTATAAACCCTCAATTAAACTAAATTATATATTGCAATGACTAAATACAAAGAGAATAATATTTGTGGTATGCATCTTTCTTTTTTAAATGAGGACCTTTATTCTGAAGGATTGTTTTTAAACATCACCCGGAAGTACAGTACTTCGTCGATGTCAATGATTTGTTTGTTGTCAGTAAAATCACCAATAGATGAGTAGAATATCTTTGGTAAAAGTAATTGCATGTGCAAATGTTGGCTATCTATAGAAAACGGGTTTAGTTTGCTAGCTAACTAGTATAGTATTAGCTAGCTTGCATGCAGATATCAACCTTTTTAGCCACGTTGTAAGCGCTTAGTGTATATTCTGGGCTTGGTCACTCTATCTAACCTTAGCATCAAACTCTTTAGCTAGCTAACAGTAGCTTGTTCCAGTGGCTATTTTTCTTAGCAAACTAGCTATGGATAACATTATTGATCCAGCATCAGAACAAGGTTAGTTTGTGTTAAATGTAGCCAAGTAGCTAAATGTAGAAAAATGATGTCATGACTCATTACATTTTTGTTTTGTTTTTACATGGACCATTCATATATGTCCTATAGCCTACACATCGCTTGTAATATTAACTAGCTGAGTTATGGAATTTATTTGTTTATCTGTTAATTGCTCTTCTCTTCGGTGACAGATCTCCCTTCTTTCTCCTTGCGTCTCCTGGTTCCACCTCTACGCCTGATGTCTGCTTTCATGTGGCAAGTGACACAAAGGCGTAATGTGATGCAGTATGGGAAGCTGGAGGAGTTTGTGACTTTTGTGACAGAGATGGTTCCAGAGCTGCTGAGCTCCAGGCAGAGGACCCAACTCATTCTAGGACTGAGAGCAAGGGTGAGAGGTGGAAATGTTGAGGGTTGGGATGGGAAGAGTCTTATGATGGAACAAACTATGGGCAGCTACTAGCTGCAATTTCTGTACGTCTGCCCTGCTCTGATTAATCAGGCTTTAATACACAATTCATTGGTACATACAGCCTGCAACGAATGCCTGCAAAATCGTGTAAATGTTCATTACAAGCCAGAATGTTGAATACAATTCTCTGGGGGATTGTCCTTCTGCTATTGTGCCAAACATTTCCACAGGAAATCATTGTTTACCCAACCTTTTTAGAGATATGGTTCAGCACCTTGGTAAAAATGTGTTTTACATTGGATATTTGTCATTCTCTCGTCAATAGCTATAGAACCAACCGTTCAATGAATGGGAAAATGTATATTCTGAATCAGGGGAGGATGGAGAACAATCCACACCTTTTTGTGTGAATATTTTCATTATTTCTTTCCCCTACAATTCCACACAAAATAAATTCTCCATCCTCCCGATTCCGAATATACAATTTTCATTGTCATGGCAAGAATCCAATGTACAATTAACTTTACCTTAGTAGGCCCTAGACAATACTTTCCTGTGAATATTTTATCTAAAATTTCAAGCATCTGAAGGACAAACCACACAGACAACTGGTAGAGTAAGTTTACATTTAACTTTATTCAACATTCTGGCTTGTAAGGAACACTTACACAATTTTGCAGGCATTCATTTCAGGCTGTATGTACCAATAAATTGTGTATTACAGCCTGATTAATCAGACTACCCTGGCCCTAGTCCTGCTTTTCACATATCCACCTCTGTTCCAGATGGTTTTAGAGTTGTGTTGCAGTGTGGGCACAGCTGACCTCCCTACTATCCAGGCCCACCTGGACATAATCCACACGTTGACAGAAAAATCCTTACACAAAGAGGTAGGTTAAATAGACAACACTTTATGAATGAGACACTGGGAAGAACTTTATTTCTGAGGGATACACTCCTGTACATTTGTCTGATGTTTTGTTTGCTTGCACCTAATGACAGAGTCATGGTGATGAATTGGAGGCTTCAGAGTCTAACTTTGTGGAGCTAGTCCAAACCCTGCTGGGAGACCCTTCTGAGAGGGAGCATTTCTTCCAGGTGAGGAACTTTCTCTCTAGACTTCTTTATGATCCTTTTGCTTGAATATATTTCTGAAGTAGGCTACCAGTTGAACATCTACTTAGATCAACTGCTCATCCATTGTTCCCACAATTAAGGGAGGAGGCTGATGACATCAGACCAACTCCTTGAATGGCCTACGCTTGAAGTTTGCACTATTGTGCTTAATGTTTTGAATGTACACACCCTTACATGTGTGTACATTACTCTACTTATACTTGGGATATTGTTTCTCAACAGGTATGCAAGTTCCCAAATAGCTGGAGTGCATCTTTAATGGACCCATTTCATGCTAAATTGTTATTTTACAGGAGGTGTTCCCAGTCCACTATGGCCCTCTGTATGACACAGCGCTGCAGACACTGGTGTGGGAGTTCCTCTCCAGACTGGAGGAGCTGCTGCCTGTACCAGACCTCACGCAGGTACTGAGGAAAACATCTCCGTTCTAAAAGATTGACGGAACATGGCGTAATGTGGCTCTACAGATGAATTTAATGGTGTATCCGGTCATTTCGAAATGTTTCTAAAACCTCAAGTGGCTGGTACAATGTATTTGAACTCTTTATTATGCTGTATTCCCCTTGCCCTGCTCCACTTAGACAACAGCATGGCTCAGTGCTGCCCCCTCTGTCCTGGAGGAATGTGGACAGACTGTCTTTGACCCTGAACAACTGAAGACAGTGCTGCAGCACCATCAGCGTCATGGAAACCTGAACAAGAGTAAGTCTCCTTCCAGATAATGGCTATGAAGTAAATCGTCCAATTGGACACCTCTTGTATTTTTTACTTGGCAGTATAGGGGAGTATAACTGATCTCTCCTACCCAGGTCATGTCTCTAAATACACTGCAGATACCATCCTGTCCACACTGTCCCTCCCTCCAAAAATGAGAGTTGTTATTAACTATGAGCCAGACAACTCTGACAATGGGAGGCAATACTCAGGTAAATGCATAGATAATGGGGTCTGTGAAAATGAAGACCACAATGAAATCCTGGATGAAAGCACTGATAGATGTTTGGAGGATCTAGGACTGTCAACATCAGAGCAACAGCAACAGGAGGGTCTGCCACCTGCAGAGACCTCAGTGTTGGTTACTCCAGTACCCTGTGATGGTAAGGAAAATAAAAAAAGGTTACTCAACCATTGTTTTACTTATAAAGTATATGAATTACAATGTAACTGCCAAAATAATATAAACACTTCAGTAAATGAGGGATACAAAGTATATTGAAAGCAGGTGCTTCCACACAGGTGTGGTTCTTGATTTCATTAAACAATTAAAGTCACATCATGCTTAGGGTCATGTATAAAAATGCTGGGCAGGCCATTATGGCTATTATGGCCTTCCATGGCTATGCTCCCATCCACAATGCACGAATGGTAACTGAATGGTTTGAGCATGAAAACGATGTTAACTGTGCCATGGCCGTCGGTCACAGATCTCAACACAATTGAACACTTATGGAAGATTATGGAGAGGTGCCTGAGACAGCATTTTCCACCACCATCAACAAAGGACAAAACTATGGAATTTATTGTGGAAGAATGGTGTCGCATCCCTCCAATAGAGTTCCAGATACTTGTAGAATCTATGCCAAGGTGCCCAACTCGTGGTGGCCCAAAGCCCTTTTAAAACATTTTATATTGGTGTTTCCTTTAGTTTGTCAGTTACCTGTTTAAAGTAAATATATATATATATATATATATATATATATATAGTGGTTATGTAATCTTATCTCCTGTATGTTCTCCTTACAGAATTGAACTTGGATCATTCTCTCAACGTAATGGTGAATGTTGACGAGCCATTCCAGGTTCTTAACTGCACTCTACCTCCATTCTCTCACAGTGAAGTGGCCAACCTCTGCAAGGACATAAATACCGACCAAGTAGAAAAGGACAGCAAGCGGGTTGACAAGAAAAAAGTGGTCAGAAAGGGGGACAAAAAGAATGAGATCAAACAGGTTGACAAGACAACAAAGGTGGTCAGAAAGGGGGACAAAAAGAATGAGATCAAACAGGTTGACAAGAAAACAAAGGTGGTAAGAAAGGTTGACAAGAAAAAAGAGGGATCCCCTGTACCCCAAAACAGGACTCATACATGTGAGTGTGGGAAGGTTTTCAAAAAACCATCACTGCTGACGCTACATATGGGAGTTCACACGATGCCATATCATTGTGACCAGTGTCCCAAACGATATGCTACTCCTGGGGCTCTGAAGAAACACCAGTTACTTCACACAGAAGAAAGACCATTTGCATGTGAACACTGTGACCGGAGGTACAGGAGTGCATATGATCTCAAAGTGCACGTACGCATTCACTCTGGGGAGCGCCGTCACCTGTGTACCATCTGTGGTAAGAGGTTTACCCAACAGTGTGCACTAGTGAGACACATGCGAATGCATGCTGGGGAGAAGAATTATTTATGTAGCATATGTGGTAAGGCATTCCTTACCTTAGGAGAACTGCGTCTGCATACACGAACACACACAGGAGAAAACCCCCACACCTGTAAACATTGTGGAAAGGGTTTCAAAGCATCTTGCCATCTTATGGTTCATCTGCGATCTCATACAGGCGAGCGTCCTTACACCTGCACCCAATGCCCCAAATCTTTCACTACTTCAGACGCTCTTAGAAAGCACGTATATACTCACACTGGGGAGAAACCTCACCAGTGCTCAGAGTGTGGGAAGACATTTTCTCAAAGGGGTAATATGGTAAATCATATGAGGAGAGTTCATAAACCGGTTAAGATTCTCCAAAAGCACTCCAACAGAAAGACAGACAGTCTCATAAAAAGATCGAAGAGATCGAAAGAAACCATGTAGGAGTTAATTCCAATGTAAATACTAGTACTATACACATGATTTTACAGGTCCTCTTTTGTATATCAGATTATCATACCAAAACATGTTTTTCAATAAATTTCTTCAGATTTGTCATGTCTACACATGATATTCGAGACTACAAATAATGATAATGATTTTAGAAGCGGGATTATGATTGACCCAATTTAAACGGTTTAAAAACTTCTTAGGGCTGAGATCCTGTTAATGGGATCGATATGACAACAGCCAGTGAAAGTGCAGGGTGCCAAATTCAAACAGAAATCTCATAATTAAAATTCCTCAAACATACAAGTATCTTACACCATTTTAAAGGTAATCTTCTTGTTAATCCCACCAGTGTCCGATTTCAAATAGGCTTTACAGCGAAAGCACCACAAACGATTGTTAGGTCAGAACCAAGTCACAGAATAACAGCCATTTTTCCAGCCAAAGAGAGGAGTCACAAAAATCAGAAAGAGAGAATTAATCCCTAACCTTTGATGATCTTCATCAGATGACACTCATAGGACTTCATGTTACACAATACATGTATGTTTTGTTTGATAAAGTTCATATTTATATCAAAAAATCTCTGTATACATTGGCGCGTTATGTTCAGTAGTTCCAAAAACATCCAATGATTTTGCAGAGAGCCACATCAATTTACAGAAATACTCATTATAAATGTTGATGAAAATACAAGTGTTCTACATGGAACTTTAGATAAACTTCTCCTTAATGCAACCGCTATGTCCGATTTTTTTTAAAAGCTTCACGGAAAAAGCAAACCATGCAATAATCTGAGTACGGCACTCAGAGACCCAACATGCCAAAAAGACATCCACCATATTGTGCAGTCAACAGAAGTCAGAAATAACATTATAAATATTCACTTACCTTTGATGATCTTCATCATGCACTCCCAGGAATCCCAGTTCCACAATAAATGTTTTTTGTTCGATAATGTCCATCTATGTTAAAATAGCTACTTTTGTTAGCGTGTTTTGTAAACAAATCCAAAGTCACGAAGCGCATTCACTAGGGGCAGACGAAATGTCAAAAAGTTCCGTTACAGTCCGTAGAAACATGTCAAACGATGTATAGAATCAATCTTTAGGATGTTTTTAACATAAATCTTCAATAATGATCCAACCGGAGAATCCTTTGTCTGTAGAAAAGCAATGGAACGGGAGCTACCTCTCACATGAACAAGCGTCACGAGTTTGTGGCACTCTGCCAGACCACTGACTCAAAGAGCCCTTATGAACCCCTCCTTTACAGTAGAAGCCTCAAACAAGTTTCTAAAGACAGTTGACATCTAGTGGACGCCTTAGGAAGTGCAACATGACCAATATCCCACTGTATCTTCAATTGGGAATGAGTTGAAAATCAACCAACCTCACATTTCCCACTTCCTGGTTGGATTCTTTTCTCAGGTTTTTGCCTGCCATATGAGTTCTGTTATACTCACAGACATCATTCAAACAGTTTTAGAAACTTCAGAGTGTTTTCTATCCAAATATACTAATAATATGCATATATTAGCAACTGGGACTGAGTAGCAGGCACTTTACTCTGGGCACCTTATTCATCCAAGCTACTCAATACTGCCCCCAGCCATAAGAAGTTAAACCTCCAGATTCCTTTACACTTGTAAAATATGGAGAAACAATGCATCCCCAACTACCTCCAGAGGTTTTCAGGGAAATTTGATCGCATTCGGTTCATGATGTCTTTTTAATTGCCTACAATTCTAAAAATGTGGGCACAATCAGAATGTTGAAGATCAGAACGTATGTTGGAGCAAGGTATAAACGGGCTTGATTCAATCTGTATTGCAGAATGATCGCAGAAGATTCGCATTATAGCTTGGTTAAAATTTAAAGGCAGAGTTCCTGTGTTTGCGGAGATGAAGTGCTTTGAGAGACTAGTCAAGGACCATATCACCTCCACCCTACCTGACACCCTTGACCCACTCCAATTTGCTTACCGCCCAAATAGGTCCACAGACGATGCAATCTCAACCACACTGCACACTGCCCTAACCCATCTGGACAAGAGGAATACCTATGTGAGAATGCTGTTCATCGACTACAGCTCGGCATTCAACACCATAGTACCCTCCAAGCTCGTCATCAAGCTCGAGACCCTGGGTCTCGACCCCGCCCTGTGCAACTGGGTACTGGACTTCCTGACGGGCCGCCCCCAGGTGGTGAGGGTAGGCAACAACATCTCCTCCCCGCTGATCCTCAACACTGGGGCCCCACAAGGGTGCGTTCTGAGCCCTCTCCTGTACTCCCTGTTCACCCACGACTGCGTGGCCATGCACGCCTCCAACTCAATCATCAAGTTTGCGGACGACACAACAGTGGTAGGCTTGATTACCAACAACGACGAGACGGCCTACAGGGAGGAGGTGAGGGCCCTCGGAGTGTGGTGTCAGGAAAATAACCTCACACTCAACGTCAACAAAACTAAGGAGATGATTGTGGACTTCAGGAAACAGCAGAGGGAACACCCCCCATCCACATCGATGGAACAGTAGTGGAGAGGGTAGCAAGTTTTAAGTTCCTCGGCATACACATCACAGACAAACTGAATTGGTCCACTCACACAGACAGCATCGTGAGGAAGGCGCAGCAGCGCCTCTTCAACCTCAGGAGGCTGAAGAAATTCGGCTTGTCACCAAAAGCACTCACAAACTTCTACAGATGCACAATCGAGAGCATCCTGGCGGGCTGTATCACCGCCTGGTATGGCAACTGCACCGCCCTCAACCGTAAGGCTCTCCAGAGGGTAGTGAGGTCTGCACAACGCATCACCGGGGGCAAACTACCTGCCCTCCAGGACACCTACACCACCCGATGCTACAGGAAGGCCATAAAGATCATCAAGGACATCAACCACCCGAGCCACTGCCTGTTCACCCCGCTGCCATCCAGAAGGCGAGGTCAGTACAGGTGCATCAAAGCTGGGACCGAGAGACTGAAAAACAGCTTCTATCTCAAGGCCATCAGACTGTTAAACAGCCACCACTAACATTGAGTGGCTACTGCCAACACACTGTCGATGACACTGACTCTACTCCAGCCACTTTAATCATGGGAATCGATGGGAAATGATGTAAATATATCACTAGCCACTTTAAACAATGCTACCTTATATAATGTTACTTACCCTACATTGTTCATCTCATATGCATACGTTGATACTGTACTCTATATCATCGACTGCATCCTTATGTAATACATGTATCACTAGCCACTTTAACTATGCCACTTGGTTTACATACTTATCTCATATGTATATACTGTACTCGATATCATCTACTGTATCTTGCCTATGCTGCTCTGTACCATCACTCATTCATATATCCTTATGTACATATTCTTTATCCCCTTACACTGTGTATGACAGTAGTTTTTTTTTGGAATTGTTAGTTAGATTACTTGCTCGTTATTACTGCATTGTCGGAACTAGAAGCACAAGCATTTCGCTACACTCGCATTAACATCTGCTAACCATGTGTATGTGACAAATAAAATTTGATTTGATTTGAGACTGCTTTCACAGAAAACGCTGCATAAGTCGACTCAATCGGAAATAACCTTTAAATTTGAGCACAGATCTTCTGTGATACAGATTGAATCCAGCCAGTGTATACATTTCTCTCCCAGATTTGCAAAACCAGTGGTGCAAAGTTTGAGGTCCAGGGTTCAAATCCATCTTTTCTTGTTTGTTGGGTTATTGAGATATACAATATGACTCAACAAATCTACCAATCCAAGTGGTGCATTAGGATTGTTCCAAGACACAAAATCATGTTTGGACAGACAAAATTGTAGCTTCTAATCCTCTGTTCCTTATTTCTTTACATTAGGTAATATCATTCATTGAATGAGTCAGCTGTGCCATAATATTAGTGCTGCAGGACAACAAAACAATTTCTTGCAGTCAAAGTTCAAATATTGTCTTTTCATTTGAGTTGAAATCCGCTACAACAGAAAACACAAGGACAAACTTTCAACACTGGTTTAAATGTAATAAGCACTTCATATTACAATGATGTCATAGATGTGGGAAAGTCATTTCTCTCAGATATTTGTGGGGAAAAGTAGAACATGACATTCTCATACATGACAGCTCTGTCTGACATGTTGGCAAAGTTTCCTCCCAATCATTTACACTTTGGGCTGGTTTCCCGGACTCATCGTTAGCCTAGTCCTAGACTAAAAACTGTGTTCACGGGAGATTCTCCATTGAACGTTCTTCTCAATCCAAAACTAGGTTTAAAGCTGGATTTAATCCGTATCGCTGAAGAGCTGCGCCACAGAGTCTCTAAACCCAGAGACTTCCGGGAAAGCTTGTGAAACAGACCAAGCAAACCAGGCTGGGGTTTGAGAAGTCAATGAGAGAAGTGAAAAATTATGAATTAGTTGTTCTCAATTTAAAGGCACAACCTAGCTTCGAGACAATATCTTAAGTAGTTGAACATGTTGTTACTCCAACATCGTGAAAGTGACAAACTAACACGTTTACATTTTTGTGCCTTTGATTTGAGGCCTGCACATGCGCAGTACGGTGCGAGACGACCGTTAGACCTGATGACGTGTTTCTGCACAGCATAGCTAGCCAATGTCGCCATGACATCGCCAACAAGTATGGTCAGGGATTTCTTTTGGAGAAGCAGTTTGCACCTACGTTACGGTCTTTGGCTGCACAATAGAAATGTAAAGGCAATGTTCCCGCGTTTGTGGAGACCGCATTCATGGTAAACGCTGCATATGTCGGCCCAATCAGAAATGATAAACATTTAAACTGCACTAGAGCGCTGAATCCAGACCTTAATCTGTGTCTGAAAAACCGTTGATTTCAGACATGTTTACAAAGATGGGCCCTTAAAAGACTTCTAAGAAAACCATACTCCGTTGGTGCAACATTTAAGAAACTGTCCTAATAGATGCGTAGATTAGATTCATTTTTACCCCAAGAGATTTCAGTGCAGAGTCATTCTAGTGAGCAATGACACCCACCATCGCAGATTGTTCAGAAATAGTTTTTTTTAGAAACAGTTAAGATCGGCATTCCTGAAACATTACTTTGTTGAAATGTAATTTTATCTCTGAAAAATTCAGCTAATTGATTGCACCCAAATTGGCCATTTAAATGTATAGGATTCTGATAAAATTCGATAAACAAAGTACCCAACATCCAGTTTGGTCCAGACGTTGGGTACTTTGTTTATTGAATATTATCTGAATCTTATGAATTAAAATGGACAATAGGGGGTAATTATCTTTAATTTCTCAGATTAAATTCTATTTCAACAAAATAATGTTTCAGGAATGCTAATCGTATCGGTTACTCACTACTGAAACAATTTCAGAAAAATCTGGAGATTGGTGTCGAAATCCTCTTGCGCTTTTTGAGGTGGAACGACCCTGCATCTTTGGGCATTTAGTGGTAAGTTGTGTCTAATAACCACCAAAAGATGGGGCACTTTTTAGGGTTTAAAAACCCTATTTGTTTACGGTTTGCATTTCGATGTCCTCTGACATATGTGTGAATGCACTGGTCTGGGACCAAGACATGCCACTGTAGAAGACAGCCATGCAGTCAGTAACATACACTGTGATAAACATTATACTTCCATACTTATAACTCCACTATTATCGTAAGCCTCTGGTCATTTCAACAATACAAAAACATCAATGAAACCAAGCCATCAGTGCATGCACCAAGCTGTCCACAGAGTAGCAGGATAAAACCAAAGTTAATTCATTTTACGTACAACTATTGTTTTTGTCAGCATTATGCATTCTTTTAAATATTGTAAAAATATTCCAATACTATGTACCGTAGTGATTATTTACAATTCAGTAAGGCATGCTAATCTCCGCTGTGTAAATTGTTAAGAGCCATTGTTCGTGTGTTAGTGGTTTACATTTCGGCGACACAGCTCAACCTCTTCTTCATGATCCAAACTAGGACATCAATAATACTGAATGGAACGAGCTTTAGGTCAGCCTGTTGACCTTGACGTGCGTCCACCGGCTTTGCTGTTGGTGGGGTTCCCTGGTATCAACTAGTCCACAACCAAATAACCTTTTATCTCACACAGTCCTCTCTCCATGAGGCTGAAGAGCCACAGAGTAGAGTTCAATCTATTGACAGATACAGTCCAATAACAATTCTTACCATTACAAAATGCATCACTTTTAAAGTGGAGGCAGATACAGTGGTCCCTGTAAAGGTATTTACAGAGCATGTTCTGTTTTAACAAATTAAGTACATTCAGGTTGACCACTACCAATCACATTGTCTAACTTGCTTTGGTTCATGTGAGACATCTTTTTAACTTCATAAAAATGATTAGCCATGTAAGACAATAGACAAACCCACAATTCTTCAAGAGGTTACAAATGAGAAAAGAAAACCACTCAACACAAACAAGACATTATAAAAACTGTAAGTGGTAAGTACAAATTCTGCAGGCCCTTCCAAAGTAAAAGTGCAACGGTAAACTTACAGCATACTAAAAGATTCCAATGATGAAAGTGAGTAACCACATAAATTGCATAATGTAACATTTTTGCATGTATAATCAATATGAAATTACCAACATTAAGATCCTAGCTAAATGTTTTGTGAGATGTATTCTGCCACCCAGTGGCAGACCAGATTCTACAGCTATTGACATCAGTCACACAAAAAACATAATCACAAAACTGATCAACAATTAGTCTCTAGACTGCTGTGTTGACAATAAATGGTGCATCAGATCTCTGGAGCATAGCTGCCATGTCTATAAGTATCTGTTATAACAGCCTTTACTGTTCTTAAAGTCTTTAAAACAGAAAAATAGTTCTAACAAGGCAGTCAGATATGGCTCTGCTACACACCACAGGTCTCACACAAGGTGGCCTATCTGTGTAAAATATGGTTATCTGTGTAAAATATGGTTTTCTGACCCATTCTGTTTCTGTAACAAATGGCCATTAGACTTTTGAGACCTCTGTCTTTGTAAATCATGGTTGTCTGAAGATATTTTAATTTCCTCTATATCGCCTGATCTCCAAGGGACTTTCTTCAATCTCAACCCCTACAAACATCTGGATTTCCTCATGGTTGTCCAGGGGCAGCAGTTGACTCTTTAGTTAAGTCATCACATGACTGTGATTGTGCACCATTCGCTTGCTATATGATGGTAACAAGGTGCTAGGCGGTGTTAATACCATATTTCTCACATCTACTCAGTTGTGGTACTCAATATTTGAGAGGAGATGGAGAAGTGCACAGAGGTGAGGCTAAAACATTGTTTGAAATTGGGCCTTCTGTACCTCAAAAGATGCTATGCTTTTCAAACAGTCATGCAAGGACATGGTCGAGCTCTCCACCAGTGGCAGAACAGCCAAAACAAGGCAAACATTCTAAATCCTGTAGTCTTGACAAAACTGTTGGGGGTCTCTGTTCTTGTGGAAGATGGAGAAAACTCAGCAGAGAGAAGGAAGGATGGCATTGTGGGAGGACAGGGTGAAGATCAGAGGAGGCTAGTGGGATGAGCTGCCGGCGCAAGTGCTCATTGTAATGGTTGGTACCATTCCAGCCATTACATTGAGCCCGTCCTCCTATAGCTCCTCCCACCAGCCTCCTCTGGTGGAGCTCCAATGGAGATGATAAGAGATTGGTCCTCCAGGGGAGAAGCTGACTCAACTCCAGCAGAGGGTCACTGATAGTAGCCAGCAGAAGGTAAAGGTCAGGGGTCAGACATAGATGCCTTCAGGGTTGAGGCCTGAAGACACTGGACTCTGCAGAGTCCGGAGGTCACTGGGGAGGAGGCGGGAGGAGCCCAGACGTTTCAGTGAGCCTGATTGGAGTTCTGGAGGAGGAAGTCAAAGTCTACATTAAGTAGTATTTTTTATTTTAAAATTATACTTCTTTACTTTCAGGTTAAGCAGTTAGTGTGTAGATTGGACTGTGGCGTGACAAAACGTAACATTACTAGCCAAATAAAGAGCTTTACAAAAACCTGACATGGTGTACTAACTTCCACTAGGGGGTAGTGTTGGATAATACAATAATGTTTGAAATGTCTGAGCCAAGATTGGGCAAAAACATTCTGACTAGGATGCTTTGTAATGCTTGTGTGTACCGGTCTTATTCTTCTGGTCATTGGGCTGGGCTGGTAGAACGGTGACCTTGGTGCCCGTCTGATGGATGAACTGCTGAAGGTTCACCTGTCTCAGCTCCCTGGTCAACTGCTCCAACTCATGCTCCTTCTCCTGCAACAAACAACCACTCAACTAGTCATTTACTTGCCCTGCAGTTTCTACTGTCAGTTCCACTTCCCTGTATACTTGGTTTGTCCACTGATGGGGGCCCACCTGGCCACTCACGCCTAACAAGCAACTTTATAGATTCATACGATGTTTAAAATCTTGTACTTTTCTCTTGTGGAATGTTATTCCTTTACATTTAAGGCTATTTGCAGGTGGAATTGTTGCATTGAGAAGAACCTTTAAAATCAGACAGTTTACCGTTACATACATGTTGCAGGTTGTTAAACCCACTAATAAAGGAGCAGTTTTCTAGAAAGAGTTGGTTCAAGGGAAAGAGTCATGTAAGTCTGGTGGAGTAGATCTGCAGTTCTTTTCAGGCCTCAACATCACCAGTTGTATACAAAACTCACCACCCGATTCTTTTAAAAAGTTTTTTTAACCTCACGCCCACACTATGGTTGCATTTAGACAGGCAGTCCAATTCTGAGATTTTTTCGGGGTGGAGTACACCATATAGGCTGCGTTTTGACAGGCAGCCAATACTGATCTTATTTTCACTAATTGGTCTTTTGACCAATCAGATCAGCCATGATAAAGAGCTGATGTGAAAAGATCAGTTTTAATTGGTCAGAAGACCAATAAGTGAAAATAAGATCAGTATTGGCTGCCGGTCAAAACGCAGCCTATATGGTGTACTCCACCCTGTAAGTAAACATTACATCATGAGGACTAATAAGATGCCTCCAAAATGTTCCTACTAAAAACACAGGGCCCTTTTCAATCAAACACAGTAAACTTCAAAAACATTTGTCCCAAGCAGTGAGAAATGATGCTTGAATTAATAAAACAGTTCTGTTTCATTGTAAACATGGTTTTGTCAAGTCGGAAGTTTACATACACTTGGGTTGGAGTCCTTATAACTCGTTTTTCAACCACTCCACAAATTTCTTGTTAAGAAACTATAGTTTTGGCAAATTGGTTAGGACATCTACTTTGTGCATGACACAAGTAATTTTTCCAACAGTTGATTACAGACAGATTATTTCACTGTATCACAATTCCAGTGGGTCACAAGTTTACATACACTAAGTTGACTATGCCTTTAAACAGCTTGGAAAATTCCAGAAAATGTCATGGCTTTAGAAGCTTCTGTTAGGCTAATTGACATAATTTGAGTCAATTGGAGGAGTACCTGTGGATGTATTTCAAGGCCTACCTTCAAACTCAGTGCCTCTTTGCTTGACATCATGGGAAAATCAAAATAAATCAGCCAAGACCTCAGAAGAAAAAGTTGTAGATGGAGACCTCCACAAGTCTGGTTCATCCTTGGGAGCAATTTCCAAACACCTGAAGGTACCATGTTCATCTGTACAAATACTAGTACGCAAGTATAAACACCATGGGACCACGCAGCCATCATACCACTCAGGAAGGAGACGCGTTCTGTCTCCTAGAGACAAATGTACTTTGGTGCAAAAACTGCAAATCAATCCCAGAACAACAGCAAAGGACCTTGTGAAGATGCTGGAAGAAACAGGTACAAAAGTATCTATAACCACAGTAAAACGAGTCCTATAAATCGACATAACCTGAAGCCGCTGCTCAAAAACGACTATAAAAAAGCCAGACTACGGTTTGCAGCTGTACATGGGGACAAAGATCGTATTTTTGGAGAAATGTCCTCTGGTCTGATGAAACAAAAATAGAACTGTTTGGCCATAATGACCATCATATGTTTGTAGGAAAAAGGGGGATGCTTGCAAGCCGAAGAACGCCATCCCAACCGTGAAGCACGGGGATGGCAGCATCATGTTGTGGGGGTGCTTTGCTGCAGGAGGGAGTGGTGCACTTCACAAACTAGATGGCATCATGAGGAAGGAAAATTATGTGGATATATTGAAGCAACATCTCAAGACATCAGTCAGGAAGTTAAAGCTTGGTCGCAATTGGGTCTTCCAAATGGACCATGACCCCAAGCATACTTCCAAAGTTGTGGCAAAATGGCTTAAGGACAACAAAGTCAAGGTATTGGAGTGGCCATCACAAGGCCCTGACCTCAATCCCATAGAAAATTTGTGGGCAGAACTGAAAAAGAGTGTGCGATCAAGGAGGCCTACAAACCTGACTCAGTTACACCAGCTCTGTCAGGAGGAATGGTCCAAAATTCTCCCAACTTATTTTGGGAAGCTTGTGGAAGGCTACCTGAAACGTTTGACCAAAGTTAAACAATTTAAAGGCAATGCTACCAAATACTAATTGAGTGTATGTAAACTTCTGACCCACTGGGAACGTGATGAAAGAAATAAAAGCTGAAATAAATCATTCTCTCTACTATTATTCTGACATTTCACATTCTTAAAATAAAGTGTCGATCCTAACTGGCCTAACACAGGGAATTGTTACGTGGATTAAATGTCAGGAATTGATAAACTGAGTATAAATGTAGTTGGTTAAGGTGTATGTAAACTTGTGACTTCAACTGTGTGTATTTACACTGCTCAAAAAAATAAAGGGAACACTTAAACAACACAATGTAACTCCAAGTCAATCACACTCCTGTGAAATCAAACTGTCCACTTAGGAAGCAACACTGATTGACAATAAATTTCACATGCTGTTGTGCAAATGGAATAGACAACAGGTGGAAATTATAGGCAATTAGCAAGACACCCCCAATAAAGGAGTGGTTCTGCAGGTGGGGACAACAGACCACTTCTCAGTTCCTATGCTTCCTGGCTGATGTTTTGGTCACTTTTAAATGCTGGCGGTGCTTTCACTCTAGTGGTAGCATGAGACGGAGTCTACAACCTACACAAGTGGCTCAGGTAGTGCAGCTCATCCAGGATGGCACATCAATGCGAGCTGTGGCAAGAAGGTTTGCTGTGTCTGTCAGCGTAGTGTCCAGAGCATGGAGGTGCTACCAGGAGACAGGCCAGTACATCAGGAGACGTGGAGGAGGCCGTAGGAGGGCAACAACCCAGCAGCAGGACCGCTACCTCCGCCTTTTTGCAAGGAGGAGCAGGAGGAACACTGCCAGAGCCCTGCAAAATGACCTCCAGCAGGCCACAAATGTGCATGTGTCTGCTCAAACGGTCTGAAACAGGCTCCATGAAGGTGGTATGAGGGCCCGACGTCCACAGGTGGGGGTTGTGCTTACAGCCCAACACCGTGCAGGACGTTTTTCATTTGCCAGAGAACACCAAGATTGGCAAATTCGCCACTGGCGCCCTGTGCTCTTCACAGATGAAAGCAGGTTCACACTGAGCACATGTGACAGACATGACAGTCTGGAGACACCGTGGAGAACGTTCTGCTGCCTGCAACATCCTCCAGCATGACCGGTTTGGCGGGGGTCAGTCATGGTGTGGGGTGGCATTTCTTTGGGGGGCCGCACAGCCCTCCATGTGCTCGCCAAAGGTAGCCTGACTGCCATTAGGTACCGAGATGAGATCCTCAGACCCCTTGTGAGACCATATGCTGGTGCGGTTGGCCCTGGGTTCCTCCTAATGCAAGACAATGCTAGACCTCATGTGGCTGGAGTGTCAGCAGTTCCTGCAAGGGGAAGGCATTGATGCTATGGACTGGCCCGCCTATTCCCCAGACCTGAATCCAATTGAGCACATCTGGGACATCATGTCTCGCTCCATCCACCAACGCCACGTTTTACCACAGACTGTCCAGGAGTTGGCGGATGCTTTAGTCCAGGTCTGGGAGGAGATCCCTCAGGAGACCATCCGCCCACCTCATCAGGAGCATGCCCAGGCATTGTAGGGAGGTCATACAGGCACGTGGAGGCCACACACAGTACTGAGCCTCATTTTGACTTGTTTTAAGGACATTACATCAAAGTTGGATCAGCCTGTTGTGTGGTTTTCCACTTTAATTTTGTGTAACTCCAAATCCAGACCTCCATGGGTTGATAAATTTGATTTCCATTGATAATTTTTGTGTGATTTTGTTGTCAGCACATTCAACTATGTAAAGAAAAAAATATTTAATAAGAATATTTAATTGATTCAGATCTAGGTTGTGTTATTTTAGTGTTCCCTTTATTTTTTTGAGCAGTGTATATATGGTACCAGTCAAAAGTTTGGAACACCAACTCATTCCTGGGTATTTCTTTATTTTTACTATTTTCTACATTGTAGACTAATAGTGAAGACATCAAAACTATGACATAACACATATGGAAACATGTAGTAACTAAAAAAAGTGTTTAATAAATGTATATTTGAGATTCTTCAAAGTAGCCACCCTTCGCCTTGATAACAGGTTTGCACACTCTGGTACTGTATATGTTCCAGATTGTCTTACTTCATTATAATTTTTTCTGCAAAAGGTATCATCACAGTATAATCCCCATCATCCATTTTACATAAGGTGTTTGTGTGTCTTCCAATCAATGATAAATGTTGTTTTCAACCCCATTTTGATAAATGTTGTTTTCAACCCTATTTTGCAGAATTTGTGGTGTTTGTACAATCACTGTTTTCCTATACATTTTTCCTTCTACCAAAGCTCACCTGTAGTTTCTTGCTGGACTGTCCAAGTGAGCGGTCCACAGCCCTGCAGCTGCTCTCTAGCTGCACACTGTGTTGAACCTGCTGCTCCAGCGCCGCCCTGACCTTCCCCAGCTGGGCCCGGGCCTCCTCCTCGTCCACCTGCCTGCTCTGCTCAGTCTCCTGCTCCAGGCCAGCCTCCATGCCCTGGATACGGGTCAGGTACTCCCCCAGCCGGGCTTCACACTCCCGCACCCGTCCAATCAGCTCCTGGAGCTGCTCCCTCAGCTGCCGCTCGCTCTCCTGCTCGATCTGCAGCTCGTTCTGCCAGAACTCCTCCTCGGACATCTCCACCTCGTTCCTCAGCAGCTGCTGCACCAGACGCGCCAGCTCCTCCTCCAGCACGCCGACGCCCTCCTGACTCTCGACGCACACACCACCATCACCGCTTTCCCAGCCGTGTAGCTCCGCCTCACAGCCCTGCAACCGGCTCTCCAGTAGTTGGAGCTTGTCTTTCTGCAGCTGGACCAGGCGCACCAGCTCCCGGGCTGGACTGAGGGGCACAGACACCACCCCCCTGCCCTGGTTCAGTGCTCTCTGCTGCTGCTTGGCCTCGGCATCTCTGCCCTTCCCAAAAATATCCCTCAAGCCCTTGGCCCCAGCCGTGAAGGTGAGGGACTTACGTTTGGGATCCCGACGCTTGAGTGAGCGGTCATTGGCCGACGGGCGCAGCTTGGCCAGAGGAGGCAGGCTCTGGCGGTAGAGGCCGCGCTCGGGCACACGGGATGTGCCGTCGGAGTTGGGACGTTCGCTGAGGGAGGGGCTGGTGCGCTGGAGAACCAGCTGCACGTCGCTGGCATACTGGCCCCACATGTTGAGGGACACCACAGGGTTCTCATGAGGAGCCAAGTGGCGTTCCGTCTCCCGCCATCTCTCGATCAAGGTGTACCTGCCAGTGCGCCCTGCAAAAGAGTGAAATAATGATTTGATCAGATTAATTAATTGAAGCTTTACTAAGTAACTGGGCTTAGATGACCAATGTACAGTAGTCACACGGCAACGTTGTTTGCTATTTCTTGCCAAATACCAGCCGGTGACCAGTTACATACAGACCAGTAGCTAGACTACACTCTGCAGTAGCAGCAGATTAGAGATCATCTACCATTGACTGTGTCATTGTTATCCCCTCCTGCATTCAGAAACACAGCCACAACCCTAATCTGAACTCTTTACCTCTGCTAAGAACAGGGAAACTCTATGGAAGAACCATTCACAATTACCCCACTTGCTTTCAGACACAGTTTAGTGGATGTGCACTGTGCAGTGTTTTCAGAGTAATGGGTTGTTTTTTCTAGGAAGAACAGGGATTTCTCTATTCAAATATAGGAGCAGTTGTTCAGTTCCCATTCATGCTAGGGTTGGCGTAAGGTTCAATAAAAATTCCTCCAGACCCAAATCTGTGTGTGTGTGTGTTCTGCGGCAGATAAGAGTACAAGCCACAGTCTTTCCCCTCTCAACAGCAGAACCCCTATGAAGGGAACACAGTTGTCACTACAGCTGAATCTGGCTGAAGACCTTTCACATCAAAGTACCCTGGGCCAGACAAAAGACTGAACACATACAAAAGAGGCCCTGGACCATAACTCCTGTACTGTTTATGAAGACACAGCATTTAGCTGTTAGTCCTACAATTATGTATCTGTGCATGGCTCACAATGGAATAGCATGTACAAATCTAATGGATTCATTTAACATGAACATGACTAGGACCATTTAACATGAACATGACTAGGACCTCCAAGTATTTTCTCTAAGAGCAAATGACCTATGTAAACCATGACATCTCCACATCATTTTGCTTCTAAGCAGCACAAAGTGCAAGTGCAAAACTTTGCCAGTATGAAATGACAACAGTATTTTAAAAAAATGTTTTAATCTTTATTTAACCAGGTAGGCCAGTTGAGAACAAGTTCTCATTTACAACTGCGACCTGGCCAAGACAAAGCAAAGCAGTGCAACACAAACAGAGTTACACATGGGATAAACAAACGTACAGTCAATAACACAATATAAAAAAATCTATATACAGTGTGTGCAAATGTAGTAAGATTAGGGAGGTAAGGCAATAATTAGGCCATAGTGGCGAAATAATTAGTGATAGATGTGCAGAAGATGAATGTGCAAGTAGAGATACTGTAGTCCAAAGGAGAGAAAAAAATCACAATATGGGGATGAGGTAGTTGGCTGGGCTATTTATAGATGGGCTGTGTACAGATGCAATGATCGGTAAGCTGCTCTAACAGCTGATGCTTAAAGTTAGTGAGGGAGATAAGACTCCAGCTTCAGTGATTTTTGCAATTCATTCCAGTCATTGGCAGCAGAGAACTGGAAGGAAAGGCGGCCAACATAGGAGTTGGCCTTGGGGATGAGCAGTGAAATATACCTGCTGAGGCGCGTGCTATGGGTGGGTGCTGCTATGGTGACCAGTGAGCTGAAATAAGGTGGGGCTTTACCTAGCAAGGACTTATAGATGACCTGGAGCCAGCGGGTTTGACAATGAATATGAAGCAAGGGCCAACCAATGAGAGCATACAGGCCGCAGTGGTGGGTAGTACATGGGGCTTTGGTGACAAAACGGATGGCACTGTGATAGATTACATCCAATTTGCTGAGTAGAGTGTTGGAGGCTATTTTGTAAATGACATCGCCGAAGTCAAGGATCGGTAGGATAGTCAGTTTTATGAGGGTATGTTTGACAGCATGAGTGAAGGATGCTTTATTACGAAATAGGAAGCCTAGCTTATTTGCATTTAAGAGCAGTTGGAGGCCACGGAAGGAGCTCGTCTGGAGGTTTAACACAGTGTCCAAAGAAGGGCCAGAAGTATACAGAATGGTGTCATCTGCGTAGAGGTGGATCAGAGAATCACCAGCAGCAAGAGCGACATCATTGATGTATACAGAGAAAAGAGTCGGCCCGAGAATTGAACCCTGTGGCACCCCCATAGAGACTGCCAGAGGTCCGGACAACAGGCCCTCCAATTTGACACACTGAACTCTATCTGATAAGTAGTTAGTGAACCAGGCGAGGCAGTCATTTGAGAAACCAAGGCTGTTGAGTCTGCTGAATGCGGTGATTGACAGAGTCGAAAGCCTTTGCCAGGTCGATGAAGACGGCTGCACAGTATTGTCTTTTATCGATGGCGGTTATGATACCGTTTAGGACCTTGAGCGTGGCTGTGGTGCACCCATGACCAGCTCAGGAACCAAATTGCATTGCGGAGAAGGTACGGTGGGATTCGAAATGGTCGGTGATTTGTTTGTTAACTTGGCTTTCAAAGACCTTAGAAAGGCAGGGTAGGATAGATATAGGTCTGTAGCAGTTTGGGTCTAAATCAAATCAAATCAAATTTATTTATATAGCCCTTCGTACATCAGCTGATATCTCAAAGTGCTGTACAGAAACCCAGCCTAAAACCCCAAACAGCAAGCAATGCAGGTGTAGAAGCACGGAGTGTCTAGAGTGTCTCCCCCTTTGAAGAGGGGGATGGCCGCGGCTGCTTTCCAATCTTTCGGGATCTCAGACGATACGAAAGAGAGGTTGAACAGGCTAGTAATAGGGGTTGCAATAATTGCGGCGGATAATTTTAGAAAGAGAGGGTCCAGATTGTCTAGCCTTGCTGATTTGTAGGGGTACAGATTTTGCAGCTCTTGAAATGAAATGACAGCAGTATGAAATGAAAACAGTATGAACTGAAAGCAGGGTATTGTCGGGCTGAGCCATACTCATACAGACAGTTCAATACATCTCCATAATGCAAAAGAGGTGAACCTTTAAAAGTGGCTCCATGCTGGTTCTACAGCTATTTCTCCCTAGAAGCGGTGGGAACAGACAGCTTCTTTCAATCTTATTTTGTTGCCTCTACATGTGGGCTGTGGTAATAGCTTCTCATACATAAATGCGGTATCATTATGGGAATACAATAG
Source organism: Oncorhynchus tshawytscha (assembly GCF_018296145.1). NCBI lineage: Eukaryota > Metazoa > Chordata > Actinopteri > Salmoniformes > Salmonidae > Oncorhynchus > Oncorhynchus tshawytscha. The sequence goes on from NC_056445.1 coordinate 22,442,238, forward strand.
TCATCATGTAGTTTTCTCTTCTCCTCAGTGAGCATCTCAATGACATCTACGAATCATCCCAACACAGTTCATCTTGATTCTCACAATATCTGTTCACTCTGTCAACTCTAATCTTGATTCTCACATTCTCGTGATCAACTCCCAGTCATCTCGCATCTTGATTCTCACAATCTCCGTTCACTCCCAGTCCACTCTAATCTTGGTGCACTCCACCATCTATAGCATCTCTCAGAAACGGACTGTCAAATATGCTGCATGCTCTGTGGAAATGTGTCCTGCAAAAGGATCCATTCTCACACGAAGTGTGGTAAGGCTTAATTAAAAGGGGTACAGTAGTTCACTTTAGTTTAATCTTATTTTCAATTTATCTCTTGAACTCTCTTTAATTATATATTTTTTGTTGAGTTTTGGACAATATTGTAGGATGGATTGACTCACCAATGGCCTGGGCCAGGGCGATGACCACCTCCTGGCATGTGGTGTGCTCTGTGACGCCACATACGATCCGCTGCACTCCATCCACCCACACTTTCAGCTCCATGGCTCTCATCGAAGGGGCGTCGTCATTCCTCATCCACACAAGGGGGCGCTACACAGGATCTCTCCAGCATTCTATAGAACAGAGAGACTGTCAAATGCTGGGTTTACTACAGTATACAGCTCTGTGAGTTCACTGTATTCCAAAATGCACACACACAAACACTGAAATACAGACACTCACAAACAATGCTAAATTATCCATCTTGCTCAGTAAGCTTAAAAATGTACAAATCAGAGGTTCTGGGAAATTGCAACTTTCTTGATGACTACAACTGAGATGAGACAGCAAAGAAGATGCCAGTTAATTGATGTGAATTAAACCACTCAACATCGCTTCGTATCTTTGACCACATTGCAGCTGTGCCAATAATCACAATAACAAACCTACTCTGGTGCAGGGTTTCCCAAACTTGGTCCTTGGGCCCCTCCACCTGGGTGCACATTTGAATTTTTACACTTGCACTTCACAGCTGATTCCAATAATCAAAGCTTGATGATGAGTTGTTACTGAATCAGCTGTGTAGTGCTGGGGCAAAAACCAAAACGTGCACCCAGGGTTGGGCCCCAGGACCAAGTTTGAGAAACCCTGCTCTAGTGTCTTATTTGTCATATTCCTCTCCCATTACTGCTACAGTCAATATTGGCAGCCAGCCAACCCCATAGAATCAGAGCATTGAATTTCCAAACCGATGGGGGTTACATGGATAGAAAAAAAGCTTAGAAATCAAAACCGCAGTCTCTCAACAATTAAGAATCTGTTGCTGCACTATATGCACTTTAAAGCTAGTTCAGGAGTCCCTCTGTAGCTACTAGCAAGGACGAAGAAGAAACTTCAGCAGAAGTTCAGTTGCAGTTTCTGGTTTCGAGGTACACATTTAATCATTGGAACAATGGGTTTAATGCAGTGTCTGTCGGTCTGTCTTGAAGGCCCTATCTGAAGATGGCGGTTATATTTGGTAATGCCTACGGGAAAGCTTTCTCTGGTCGCTTGCATGAGGAACCCTTTAAACTGCTGACACAATCACCTTAGCTGAAAGGCACTCATTACAGACCTGGCAAGGCATCAGGCAGATGCAACAGTGCAGATCTGAACCACCAGCCTCCCGGGCTAGGGAAACACAGATGCCCGGAGTTTAAGCGTCATTTTTATCCCGCTCTCGGAACGGCCATACGTTTTCCCGTTTCGTCTCATTATCTACTTTCTGATCCTTAACTCCCTAATGACACGTGAGGCGGCAACAGCTCCCTTGCCTCTTTAAGCATCTTCATCACACCTGCTGCCAGCTTCACAACAATTCTCTGTCACGTTCCCTCTGGTTCGACACCATCCTGCTGCGGGTATCCCTCCGAGACGCCTCTGGTTACTGAGGCCTTCCCTGACTGAGGTATTAAAAGTTCACATGGAAATGATATTTTGGGTGGCAGAGGTGTAAATATATGGGATTATATGATACAATGTAGAGGTTTGGTGGTTTTCCAATCTAATAAATTCCATTCCTCAAGCATTTGATAAGATCATAAAAAAATACCCTTTGTGGAATACTGAGAAATATGGATTGGGGTGTAGAATCTTGACCACAGGACTTCTGAAGGCAGGGGCTGGGTGTCAGACTGAGGAGCTCCCTGTGAGATCTCTCTCCATCCTCCATTCTCAACATCTGTCACGTGTTAAGTTGAACTGAAACCACCCTTCTTCAACTGAGAGCCTTGATGGAAAAATAAGTTTGACTACTAAGAATGAAAGATGTCATTACTTCACAAGGGCGAAATTGTGGTGTACATATTGGCAGGGAAGGGGGGGGCATGTTGGGGGACATTTTTAAAACCCAAAACAAAGAGCAAATGTATCCAACAAATGTGTAGAGTCACACGTTTGATGCAGTCATTGTGTGCTATGAATATGGGAACAAATACTTCACTTTCTACTACTTTAATACACATAAGTGAATGTCACAATAATTTTGCTCCCCTAAAATGGGACTATGTACAAAAAGTGCTGTCATTTCTAAACTGTTCACCCGATATGGATTCAAATGCTCTCAAATTAAAGCTGACAGTCTGCACATATGGAATTCCATATGTGTTATTTCACAGTTTTGATGTCTTCACTATTATTCTACAATGTAGAAAATAGTACAAATAAAGAAAAACCCTTGAATGAATAGGTGTCCAAACTTTTGACTGGTGCTGTATACATATTTTTTGTATATGCTCTGATTCTATGGAATTGGCTGACTGCCAATATTGACTGTAGCAGTAATAGGAGAGGAATATGACAAAGTAATATGACACTAGAGCAGGATTTTTCAAACTCGGTCCTGGGGCCCCCTCTGGGTGCAGATTTTGGTCCCCTTTGGTAATTTTGGCTGTTACTTCATCCTGTAAGGCTCACACTCACATCAGCACCCATACACAGTGTGAGGGCCCTGAATTTTTCTGAACCATCTCTGTGCTTCTCCTTCCAATACGGCGCTTCCCCTTCAATCCCCAATTAAATAATGCCTCTCCTTCCCATAGGGCGTTTTCCCTGTAATTCCCAATTAAATAGCCAGCATCAGCTGCGCAAAAGTGGGGTTGTGATGGAGACGTGAATGAGGATGTGCTCAACCCTCAGTTCCGAAGCGTCTCTATTCCGTTTGTTTTGTAGCCTAATAGAGTTTTACCCAGGATCGGATCCACTCTTTGCGTCCGTGGACTTACACCTCTGTTCTTCGTGGCCTTTCTCCGCTGGAAATCTGTTAGCGGATTGGATTGTCTGATTTACCGACTACAATCTTTTTGTATACGGTATTTCATTTGTTTTGATGTGATGTATACTGTGATGATTTATGTAGTTGTAGTTGAGGACTTAGTAAGAGTTGATATGCGTTAAAGTTCTGTGGTAAAATAATTGTTATATTGATTGTATGATTTAATACTGGGTTTACGCTACACTTGAATGAACGGACAAACATTGCGTGACAAAGGTCACTTGAGTTCCCTGAACTCCTTTACCGGGCTGGACTCTTTTTAGGCCCGAGGTACAGGACATTTCTGGAGGAACCAGAACTCATTGTGTTATATTATATATGTGTGTGTGTAATCATTTATGTTGGTAATACAACCCACGCAAAAGAATCTAGTTGTTTTTGAAGTTCTTTCCAATGTTTTAAGGGTTTATGAAAAGTTTTTCCATCCTGACTTTTACATAAGTCCTTTGTATTGGTGTAGAATTGACGGACCAGATGGGACTCATTCCCTCCCAAACCAAAAGGAGAAACCAATGTTTTCTCTGGTAGGCACAACCTACCTGGCACCCCTATAAATAATAACCTCAAGTCAAAACCATTACAACAGGGACTACAAAATGTATGAATTAGATCAAAGTTATTACTTTAATGCCAAAGTATTTGCTCGGGATGAATATCAACAGTCATGGTTCTTTGGTGGATCATGTATAAATGTCATCTGACTCAGAACTCTTCAAATTGGCTTTGTAGAAAACACGTCTTTCATCAAAATATTGATGTGAATTTGGATGTCTAATGCCTTAATAGATGTTATGAAATACATAATGTGGAAAATACACTGTAATGGATGACACATTGCTAATCAAACACAGTACTACTATTACTGTCTTAATGCCAACTGACACTCCATCATAGTTTTGACCAGAGTTGAACTACCAAAGACCACATACACACAATATTGTGTGTTTCTAATTACCAACAGGACATGGTATGGACACATCTATGAGAATATTTGTGCTGAAGTCATTCGCCCCTCCATCGTAAGATTATCACTTAGTGCTGGGCATTAGGCAACCAGATGCAAGCACAGCCTCAGAATAGGCAGTGGAGAAACTTGAGCCCTTGTGCATCATTTAGCCTACTTGCAGTGTTTGAATGCTTCACAGACAAATTAGTATACCTACATGCATAAAACATTTGATAGTGTGTTTTCCTTAATACCTCAATTCTGATGGTACCAAATTCACTTTCAGTCAGGAGTGGGAAATCTGGACTTTTCTTCTGTACAGACCTACCTTGACTATAACTAAATCATGGGGCCAGTTTAGGCAAGAGATGGTGAAGCACAATGACCAAAAGATGGCAGGTCTCCTTGGTCTTTGGTGGATCCCTGCTCAGGGTCTGAGCACATGGCTGAAGCCTGCTTTCCCTGACAGCTGAGGGGCTACAGTATCTACAGTTTACCCAAGAAGGGTGGCCGTCTGGCCTGGCCTCCACTGAAAACCTGGAGCTAAACTTAGTTTTCCCTTTAGGCTGGCCCTCTATTCAACCTGCATTCTCTCCATGCCTCAAAGGCAGGGGGAGGGGAAGGACTCTACTGCACAGTAAGCTCACAGAAGTGTAAAAGGTTGGCTGTTTTGCAAAGCTTCGCAGGAGAGAAAATGTGAGAATAGAAGTTGTGGTTGAGCCACATAATAAATTGCTCTTTGATATCATGATGTTGCCTGTTGAGTTATTTCTTTAGTAAATAGGAAATCCAAATACTAATCCATTGAAAGAACAGTTGATAAAATACAGATATTGTTCCAGATTTTCCACTGGCAAAACTAAAGATGGACCTGAGTGATATACCAATGCACTACGGAGAGAACTTTAAAGGGTCCAAGGATTTGTTCACAGAGGAGGTTGGTTGTTCTAACAAGTGGTACACAAACAAAGAAGCATGCTGACGAGGGGACCGCCCACATGGGCAGTGCTGGCATGACTGGATGAAAACAATATCTCGCCATGGCAACTGGCCCCTAGATTTGTAAGGCCCCAACAACGCTGACCGGATTGGTTGGCTCAGCCCTGGGAAAGAACAAACATTCACTGGCAATTAGGAAATAATCCATGTTTTTCTGTCACTTCACATTTTTTCTACAATATGGTCAGAGTGGAGTGGACTAGACTGTGGATAAGCATAAACTCTATCAAAGCTAGAGGTAAGAGTTCCTCAGTGCAGGTTTTGTCTGGGTAATATTTTTTTTTAAACAATACAGGAGAGGAAAAGTGGTGCAGTGGATGACATTGAACACTGACATCATTCAGCATTTTTACCCCACGTCAGCAATTGATGACCGTCACAGTTACATACTTATCACACACACTGACTCTGGCCTACATCACAGACACATCTGCAGAATCATAGACAAAAACACAGCCACAGCAACAGACACTAAAAACAGAAGCCATGTTAATGATGCCTGGGCTGGCTTGGTGGGGTCTTGGTGTGAGTATTTTTTTTAAGGGGGCCAAACAGAGCCCTCTTAAAGCTAGAATTCGCAGTTGAAACAAAGTGACACCGCCTCGGTTTTGGTAAAAAGCTGAGGGATGGGCCTGGACAAATGTAACCACTCTCAAATTCATAGAGTTAAGGATGCAAGGACTGACCACCTGTCCTTAACGATTACAAGCAACCCATAACATGATGCAGTCACCACTATGCTTGAAAATATGGAGAATGGTACTCAGTAATGTGTTGTATTGGATTTGACCCAAACATAACACGTTGTATTCAGGACATATAGTTAATTGCAGTATAAATGTACTGCGCTTTTTTCCAAACAGGATGCATGTTTTGGAATATTTCCTTCTTTTCAATGTCAATTAAGTTAGTATTGTGGACAGTGGCATGTATTCATGGATGCCAAGGGAAGTCAGGATTCCCCCAAAAATGTACCTAGAAAAGAACATCAAATAATGTATATTTTGTCTCTATATTTTATACCTTTCCTACAATTCGCAAGAGGCTGAATGTATCTCACCAGAGAAAAGATCCGAGCAAGCGAAACGGCACCCCTCTACATGTGTATGTGTAGGCAATCTGTCTGGTCAAAAATAGTATGACATTGTTGCTGCCCATAGCGTTGAATGCAAGGGAAGTCTGTGAGCATTTGGCCTCCCTTGATAGAAAAAAAGAATAAAATAATAGCCAATCAGTGTTGAGCTAAACTAAGTGAGCTCAAATATGAAATGGTCCTGGCGCACTAAAAAAAAATTGTGAAGTCCAGCCAGTTTGGATGACTTCACGCCTACACTCTTAGGAAAAAAAAGGTGCTATCTAGAACCAAAAAAGGGTTCTTCGGCTGTCCGCTTTGAAGAACCCCTTTTGGGTCCAGGTATATGTAGGAGAAAACATATACAGTGGGGAGAACGAGCATTTGATACACTGCAGGTTTTCCCACTTACAAAGCATGTAGAGGTCAATTTTTTTTAAATCATAGGTACAGTTCAACTGTGAGAGACTGAATCTAAAACAAAAATCCAGAAAATCACATTGTATGATTAAGTAATTCATTTGCATTTTATTGCATGACATAAGTATTTGATCAACTACCAACCAGTGAATTCCGGCTCTCACAGACCTGTTAGTTTTTCTTTAAGAAGCCCTCCTGTTCTCCACTCATTACCTGTATTAACTGCACCTGCTTGAACTCGTTACCTGTCCACACACTCAATCAAACAGACTCCAACCTCTCCACAATGGCCAAGACTAGAGAGCTGTGTAAGGACATCAGGGTTAAAATTGTAGACATGCACAAGGCTGGGATGGGCTACAGGACAATAGTCAAGCAGCTTGGTGAGAAGGCAACAACTGTTGGTGCAATTATTAGAAAATGGAAGAAGGTCAAGATGACAGTCAATCACCCTCAGTCTGGGGCTCCATGCAAGATCCCACCTCGTGGGGCATCAACTGAGAGGATTGAGAGGACTGAGAGGATGGAAGTTCAATATGAAACTATATGTAGAAGGCTAATGTTAACAAGCTAACATTGCCCATGAAAGGAAGTTAGTGTAGCGAGCAAGCATTTTAGCAAGGTAGCCTAGGACAACAAAAAATAAAAGCATGTACTGTATGACAGAGCCATAGACAGGATGGCATTGGTGTTTCTCTACAAGTAGGGTGAGTCATGTTTTTTTTCTACTTGCATGCTTGCACACACAGAAATCTTTATCTTATGTTGGACTAAATAGTTTTTAGTATCTTTTAGTTGTCACTGTATTAGACTAAGCAGAGGTGATTTGATGATGTTGAAATGTTGAAGTGTAAATGGTGCTGGAATAGTGGAGGGAGCTCCTGTTTTCTTTGTGACTTGCGGTAACTCTCCATAGTTCTAAATCAATAGTTGTTAAGTAGTCTGACATTTTCGGAAACAACTTGCTTGACCATGCAACTGTTTTTTACATGCAATATGCTTTGTGGACTTCACCAGACAGAGGTTGCTCCCCGGTTTTATGATGAAACGAAGGTGAGGTTTAATTTATTCTACCCGTGTCTTCTTATCATATGCCTTGTGACCGTGATATAGGCCAAACAGATTTAAAAGCAAACAACGAAATTATTGGCTTCCCCAGTGATTTGGGGTGGCAGGTAGTCTAGTGGTTAGAGCGTTGGACTAGTAACCGAAAGGTTGCAAGATCGTATCCCCGACAAGGTAAAAATCTGTTGTTCTTCCCCTGAACAAGGCAGATAACCCACTGTTCCTAGGCCATCATTGAAAATAAGAATGTGTTCTTAACTGACTTGCCTAGTTAAATAAAAGGTTTTAAAAAATGTTTTACCCACACACCACTACTGACTGCGGAGTAACTACAATGTTTTGATCCATCCTCAGTTTTTTCTGATCACACTTATTAAACTCTGTAGCTGTATTAAAGAAACCATTGCCCTCATGGTGAAATCCCTGAGCGGTTTCCTTCCTCTCCAGCAACTGAGTTAGAAAGGACACCTGTATCTTTGTAGTAACTGGGTGTATTTATGCACCATCCAAAGTGTAATTAATAACCTCACCATTATATGTAGGCCAGTGACACAATCTAAATTGAATAAATGTTCAATTCAGGCTGTAACACAACAAAATGAGGAAAAAGTCAAAGGGTGTGAATACTTTCTGAAGGCACTGTATATCTTTCATTTAGAAGTCCAAAAATGGTTGTAGTAACTAAGGATTCTAGATTTACAAGCTCTCCATTGCAGAGAGTTTATCAGCCTAATTGTGCTGACATTTTTTGCCTGTATTTCATACTAATTGTTGGTATGGTGACGATGCCTTCATGCTTCAGAAACCAAGCCAAGGGAACTCTGTCCTTTGAAACAGCTAATAGAAATGTCAAAGTGGGCGGCTAGTCTTTCAAGTGTGAAAAACTGGAAATGTCAAGATTTTACCTCAACATATCCCTTGGATAAAGTGATATTTCATTTTGAATCAAAGATGGTTTGGAATTGAAACGTGTAAAATGCCTGACTCATTCCACCATAGCGAGAAGAAGGTCTAAACAGACAATTGATGTTAGGGTGCTGTACTGGAAATAAAATGGATAGTATTGCTGATTGGCAGTCGGCATCATCAGACATTTGTCAAATATCTCCATCCCCAACCGTTGCATTCTTCACAAGACATGCCATATTCAACAGGTGAGATTTGCACAGGTAAGCCCCTCAGCACGAGGACCACAGACTTGTCCCACTCTCTGCAGAGGAGTTCCTAGGATGGTCTTGCCTGGAATTATATCACAAAGATTTCCCAAAATGTCTCAAACTGGGTGTTTTCAACACTTGTTACAACACATGACTGACATTTCTTACTCACAATACCTGAAACTTGAGCCTAGACTTACCTTTCCAACAGTGAATTTTGTTTTTACGTATATAAACAGAGAGCTTCAGCTTAGTCAGTCACCAAACAGACAGTTTTGGTCTCTCTGGTGCCCTTTAAGACCGATGGAGGAAGGGAGAAAGGAATTCAGCTCCTTTGGACCGACTCAGCCAGTCTGATCAGTATTTCCAAATGCCTCACTGTCATCAGAGTTTAAAGAGGTTCAGTTTATAATGAAGGCAGGCAAGAATTCATAGTGAGAGGAGAAAAAAAGGAAACAATATGCACTTTGCCATACAGAGAGATGTCAGTTTTGTTAGAATCAGGGGATATTATTATTACTAGGAGATTGGTAGCCTTACACTCAGTTCAGAGAAGTTCATTTAAATTCACAGAGTGAGGTTAATGAGGCAATAATTTACTGCGCCGTTGTGGTGACTCGCTGGGCACAGCGAGAATCTATTTCTTGATCTCATTCAGTGCTGGAAATGACTGAGCAAATGCTGCTCCTAGAAAAATTCTAGCACTTGGCTGTTAATCTATAGTTGGACAAAGTTAACGTTCAAATCAATTCCATTATATAGGCTTTAAGAGTTCCAAAAATAAATGACCTTTCCTAGTAGGCCTTTTCTTGAAAGGTCACAGGATGCGTGAATGAGCTCACTCAAGTGTTGCGTAGTTGGACTGACAGGGTGGTACTGGCTAGTCTTGCTTGGCCAGATTTACTAGATGACTTTACCTGAATAATGGAAGATTTGCCTCAAATTATAATCAAAGCACATGCTTAGAACCATGTGTTTTGGAAGGGTTCAGTACATGCTTAGAACCTTGTGTTTTGGAAGGGTTCAGTACAAAAGAAGAGACACATGGTAGAGTCCCACATGACCAAGTGTGGCTGTCAAGATCTAACTCAGTCTGCTCTGAAGGGGGGGAGGGGTTGCAGGATTAGTGCCTCGGAGTAATTGAAGGGAAAGACTGCAGCTTTGAATGAGTCTCACATTTCAGGAGGCCAGGGGTAGTTCAACAGGACACGATATGAAGAATCTTCAAATTAAAACACAAAATGTGCCTTCAACTGATGCTGCTACTTCTACAACAGTCTGGTGGTCTACTGTAGTCGGCAGACATTATCAAACCCATATCTTCCACTACTGATGACAATACCAGTGTAAAAACAAAATAGATGTTTGAATCTGCATGTTTGGTTCATAAGTTTTTTTTAAATAAATGCACAGCTGCCTTTTCCAGTTCTAAGGCCAACCTTAACGAACAGTGAACTAAGACACATGGCTAAATCTGCTCACTCTGTTGGTCACATGCTTAAACTCCCATCACTCAGGATGGCGCACCTAATCATCTTCCACGGCATCGCTCCTAGTGAGAAAATGTGGAGCCTCAAAAGGTTGAACGTAAGCAGCTTGGGGAGAGCAATAAGCTGATAACATAAGCTCCTCTTACAGGGTTAACAACAGGGACGGAGAAAGCCAAGTAGTAGTAAACAAGCCACAGCGTGCAATCTGTCATGTGTTTTCACAAGTTCATCTGGGTTCTCAATAGTCCTTTCATTAACTGGTATAACAAGGCGCTCAATAGTTAATGGAATGTACGAAACATTAGGAACACCTGCTCTTTCCATTACATAGACTGACCAAGTGAATACAGGTGAAAGCTATGATCCCTTATTGATGTCACTTGTTAAATCTACTTCAATCTCTGTAGATGAAGGAGGAGAAAGGTTAAAGAAGGATTTTTAAGCCTTGAGACAATTGAGACATGGATTGTGTATGTGTGCCATTCAGAGGGTGAATGGGCAAGGCACACTGGTTTGAGTGTGTCGAACTGCAACGCTGCTGGGTTTTTCACACGCAACAGTTTCCTGTGTGTATCAAGAGTGGTCCACCACCCAAAGGACTTCCAGCCAACTTGACACAACTGTGGGAAGCATTGGAGTCAACATGGGCCACCATCTCTGTGGAACGCATTCAAAACTTTTGCAGGCTATCGGAAAACCTCCCTGGTCTTTGTGGTTGAATCTGTGTTTGAAATTCACTGCATGACTGAGGGACCTTACAGATACTTGTGAATCTAGGCTAACAATTTGAATCAGCTGTGTAGTGTTAGGTCAAAAAACAAAACATTCACCCAGAGGGCTCCAGGACCGAGTTTGGGAAACACTGTCCTAGGCCACTATTGTGAGCTTATTGTATGAGGAGGATTTCAAGTAGGCTAGCAATTTGTGCTAATGTATAACAGCATCTAGATCAGAGATTCCATGCATGGGTGAGAGGCAGGGGTACACAACTCCTGTCCGGCTAGAGGACCACAGTATATGCCGGGTTTTCCACCTTGGCCTTTCACAGACTAATTAAGACCTGGTGTGTAGACCCTCAAGACACACTAGTTGAAATAATAACTAGCTTAGCTAATAATTCATTGCTATATGGAGTGTGTACACTTTACCTTTAAAAAAAAATGTTTCATCCAAAAACAATGAGCCCTAAACATGTGCAACCTTCCAAAACCCCCCCAGCTATGCTCGACAGAGTAGAGTTTTAGCCCATGTGCAATTTTCACTTTAAAATGTATGCCAAACAAAAACCAATGATTGCAAAGTTAAACAAAACATACAATTCTATGCACAAGGACTACTTTTAACAATTTCCACAGAACATTTTACAAAAACACATTTACTTGAACAGTGCAGATGCAATGTTTGGTAACAGAATGACAGACAGCACAAACAGTCATTCTGTTACCAAACTTTGCATCTGCACTGTTGTTCAAGTAAATGTGTTTTTGTCACATTTTCCATGTATGTGGTTAAAAAGTAGTCCTCATTCCTTTTGGTTTATTTCAAGGATGAACTTTAATTCCAACTGTGGGTCCTGGTAGGCCACCTGTAATTACAGCCCAGTGTATATACTCTAGCAATGAAATAAGATCCACGACTCTGGAGAAACATGCTCAGTCTCCCCACAGGGGGAAGAGGAGGCCTACAGTGCAGGGGAGTAAATACTGGTCTCTCTTGATGTCTGAAGCTGCCTGAAAAACAACCGTTTCTGCCCCACCCACTGTACAACCCTAGTAATCCCTCAAAGATGTTTGACCCTCTGATAATTACAATTTGTTTTAGCTAAAAGACAGTATAAAAAGTACTTCATCCCCAAAGCTGGTCTGCTCTTTTAGGTTTAGCAAAGGACGTTTTCTAGTGTTTCATTCCAGCGGTACTGTATGCCTCCGTTCATACTGTATGCCTCCGTTCACCTCCCAGTATTTTAATGGCAAACTGGAATATTTAATCACTGCTGATAACATTCAGCAAATCCACCTGTATAACACGAACAATTCCTAATTTCCTGTGATGCCACTCATCAGGTGTCACCATTAACAGGGATTCCATAAAACCTGTGTTTGTGTTGTTCACCGGCTGTGCTACAAGCAGTTTCACAGTCCTTTACCTCACAGATTAGCACCAATCCTAAAAGAGCTTTGGACCATTACACAATGTAAATTCACGACTAACACAGCCCCATACACAGACAGTGTATTGATGAGAAAAGTGCATGGAAGTTTGTCAGTGACAGTACAAACACGTGTTGGTACTTACAGTAGTCTGCTTGAGTTCAGTGGATTGTCTGTGTTTGATTGCACATTGTCATACCATGTAAATCATCCAGTAGCTGGTTGTTCACTTGAAGGGCAAAATAACCAAACCAAAATATATTGGAGTATTTTCTGACATTTTTTGATTTATTTATTTGATTAACTTTTACTCATTTTTCTCCTCAATTTCGTGATATCCAATTGGTAGTTACAGTCTTGTCTCATCGCTGCAACTCCCATACGGACTCGGGAGAGGCAAAGGTCGAGAGCCGTGCGTCCTCTGAAACACAACCCAACCAAGCCGCACTGCTTCTTGACACAATGCCCACATAACCCGGAAGCCAGCCGCACCAATGTGTCGGAGGAAACGCCGTGCATCTGGCGACCGTGTCAGCGTGCACTGCGCCTGGCCCGCCACAGGAGTCGCTAGTGTGCGATGGGACAAGGACATCCCTACCGGGCAAACCCTCCTCTAATCTGAACGACCCTGGGCCAATTGTGCGCATGGGTCTGCCGCTCGCGGCCGGCTGCGACAGAACCTGGACTCGAACCCAGAATCTCTTGTGGCACAGCTAGCAGTGTGATGCAGTGCCTTAGATCACTGCGCTACTCAGGAGGCCCTCTGGACTGTTTTAAATTGTAAGAGCAAACAGCAACAATTTGAAAAGATGTGAGTGTTTGCTTTCTCTGAAACTTCTGCTGTCCCTTTTACAACTTGTAGTTCTATTTTCAGTGGCTCTTTATTTTACGATAGGCCTACTATTTCCACTGCTTTAATAGGAAATTACCAGTATGTATATATGTAGTAACAATGTGTACTTTTTGGTAAATAACTGGTAACAACATGGCATGGTATGTAATGGTGGCTAGTGGTACCTGTTCAAATGAATTCCAAAGAAACAAACAATTAATTGGTTATTGCATTGTGTGATTACCATGGTAGCCTGTAACGTTTCAGTAAATATCTGGTAACTTATGTACCATGTAATAAAGTGCTACTCTAAATGTCCTTGGCAAGAAGCTCAATAGGGCCAGACTCCAACTTGTTAGAACAGTCAGCAGAAAACATAACTGCCACATCAAACAAATAAATGAGACGGAAGGTTCAATTCAAACAAGCACTTATGCTTGTGTTTTTTCACCACTGTCACATAAAATAGGTGCCGTCAGAAGTATTCATACCAATTGACTTATTCCACACTTTGATGTGATACAGCCTGAATTCAAAATGGATTAAATAGATTTTTCCCCCTCAGCTTCTTCTACACTATTATGTTTGCAAATTCATTGAAAATGAAATACAGGAATATCTCATTTACATAAGTATTCACACCCCTGAGTCAATTGGCCCAGCGTCGTCTGAGGTAGGCCGTCATTGTAAATAAGAATCGAAAGAATCAATAGATCTATAAAATAGGTTCAGAATATTAGGGGTCAAAGACAGAAAGGCATCTACAGTGCCTCCAGAAAGTATTCACACCCCTTGAATTATTCCACATTTTGTTGTGTTTACAAACTGAGTTCAAAATGTATTAAATTGTTGTTTTTCACACATCTACACACAATACCCCAGAATGACAAAGTGAAAACATGTTTTTAGACATTCTTGCAAATGTATTGAAAATGAAATAAAACATTTATGTAAGTATTCACAGCAGAGTCAATACTTTGTAGAATCACCTTTGGCAGCGATTACAATTTAGTCTTTCTCTAAGAGCTTTGCAAACCTCAATTGTACAATATTCTTCAAGTTCTGTCAAGTTGGTTGTTGATCATTGCTAGACAGCAATTTTCAAGTCTTCCCATAGACTTTCAAGAGGATTTATGTCAAATCTGTAACTAGGCTACGCAGGAACATTCAATGTCATCTTAGAAACAACCAGTGTATATTTGGCGTTGTGTTTTAGGTTATTGTCCTGCTGATGCGTGAATTTGTCCCACAGTGTCTGGTGGAAAGCTGACTTAGGCAAAATCCTAGAGGAAAACCTGGTTGAGCTTAGCTCTATTCCGTTATTTATTTTTATATCCTAAAAAACTCCCTATTCCTTGCCGATGACAAGCATACCCATAACATGATGCAGCCAACACCATGCTTGAAAATATGAAGAGTGGTACTCCCTGATGTGTTGGATTTGCCCAAAACATAACACTTTCTATTCAAGACATAAAGTTAAGTTATTTTCCACATTTTTTGCAGTTTTACTTTAGTACCTTATTGCAAACAGGATGCATGTTTTTGAATATTTGTATTCTGTAGAGGCTTCCTTTTGTCCACTCTGTCATTTAGGTTAATATTGTGGAGTAATGTTGAACCATCCTCAGTTTTCTATCACAGGCCTCAGGGTTTCCTTCCTCTCCAGCAGCTGAGTTAGGAAGGACACCTGCATCTTTGTAGTGACTGGGTGTATTGATACACCATCCAAAAAGTTTAAATAAAAACTTCACCATGATCAAAGGGATATTTAATGTTTGCTTTTTTATTATTACCCCTCTACCATTAGGTGCTCTTTGTGAGGCATTGGGAAAACCTCCCTGTTCTTTGTGGTTGAATCTGTGTTTGAAATTCACTGCTCAACTGAGGGTCCTTACAAATAATTGTATGTGTGGGGTACAGAGGTGAGGTAATCATTCAAAAATCTTGATAACCACTATTATCACACACAGCGAGTCCACGCAACACATTTTTACTGCTGACTCAAGACATTTCAGCTTTGCATTTTTTAATTTTTAAAAACACAATTCCCCTGACATTATGGGGTTTTGCGCATAGGCCAGTGACAAACAATCTCAAATTAATCAATTTTAAATTCAGGCTGTCACAACAAAATGTGGACATGTCAAGGGGGTGTGAATACTTTGTGAAGGCACTGTAGATTATTTTCAACACAGATGATTCCAGTTATGGCACAGTACAGTCATTGAAAAAGCCTATTGCATGAACATGATGACAGGTTTGATTGAATCCAGCCCCTTGTGTCACACAACTTTTACATGGGATGGAGCATTACACAATATTTCTAGTTGTTGGATACATTTATTAAGAAATTGCTCACCAATGTTTAATATATATTTGTAGTCATTTTCAGATCCTGTTGACAAGTTGAAGTGAGTTACAGTAGTGACAACACACGCACACACTTTTTCTTATTAATCCAAATTCTATTGACATTCATATTGGCAAGGTATTCTCTCTGCAACCAGTCCAGATAGTCCAGAGATTTGTTTAGGTCACATAGCCTACTCAAGGGGGCCCTACATCCATAGGCTATTAAATTAGGGAAAATGTCCCTAATCACATCTGGCAGTATTTTTTTTTTATATGATCACTCTTTTTTTTGGAACCCAAACTTAATATTTGAGGCCAAACAAAATGTATCTGGGTGTATTTCTCTTGGTAGAAATAACATAGATGAATTAATTTAGTGAGAATGATGCATTGGCTGTACCACAGGTAATTTTACATTTCCAGCTATAAGCACCATCATACTTGAGTTATGGTGGGCTCTTTTTTTGCTCTTAACGCTGGAGCTGGAATCAGGAGCGGTCTTCGCAGTACAGTGTTAAGTATTGGCTGCGCCTATTGCAAAATCCATTTACCTCTTTCCAGCCGCAGTCCTCCAGCTAAAAGTGTATGAGAAGCTCCCCTTTTTCTCTGGTCCCACTCTGAATTCCCTCAGGCATTCAATCCGGTGATATATAATTGTTCTCGGCGGCTTATTTTATTGCATAATCCAAAGGTTTATATATTGTGCAAATAGGCTACCTAATTAAAGTTTTCGCTCTGCATATCCACGCGTGTTTACTGTGCAATCCGTGGTAGGACATCTGATTCCAGCTCCTTTTTGTGTAATGTTGGCAACTGTAAGGGGACCGCGGAGTATGTATCCCTTCCGGGTAAATTCCTTCAGCCTTCACAATAAAGGTCCCTCGTTTAATAAAAAATTTAAAAACATTTATAAAGGGAAAGGGGAATACCTTGTCAGTTGTTCAACTGAAATGTGTCTTCTGCATTCAGCCCAACCCCTCTGAATCAGAGAGGTGGGTGGGGCTGCCTTAATTGACATCCACGTCTTAGGCGCCCTGGGAACAGTGGGTGACCACCTTGCTCAGGGGTTAGACCGACAGATTTTCAGCTCAGGGATTCGATCTAGCAACCTTTCGTTACTGGCTCTAATACAATATTAAGCTATATTTAGTCAACTATAAGTGAGGTTTGTAAGTTTTTTGTTTTAATCAAGCACATTATGCCTACAACATGTGTTATGCACATGTTGAACTTTTTTTTTTCTTCTTTTTTTTTAACCAGGTGGGCTAGTTGAGAACAAGTTCTCATTTACAACTGCAACCTGGCCAAGATAAAGCAAAGCAGTGCGACACAAACAACAACACAGAGTTACACATGCTATAAACAAACATACAGTCAATAACAGAATAGAAAAAGTCTATATACAGTGTTTGCAAATGAGGTAAGATAAGGGAGGTAAGGAAATAAATAGGCCATAGCGGCTAAATAATTACAATTTAGCAGTTAAACACTGGAGTGATAGATGTGCAGAAGATGAATGTGCAAATAGAGATATTGGGGTGCAAAGGAGAAAAAAAATAGAAAAAAATAACAGTATGGGAATGAGGTAGTTGGATAGGCTATTTACAGCTGGGCTATGTACAGGTGCAGTGATCTGTGAGCTGCTGTGACAGCTGGTGCTTAAAGCTAGTGAGGGAGGTAAGAGTCTCCAGCTTCAGTGATTTTTGCAATTCTTTCCAGTCATTGGCAGAAGAGAACTGAAAGGAAAGGCGGCCAAAGTAGGAATTGGCTTTGGGGGTGACCAGTGATGTATACCTACTGGAGCCCGTGCTACAGGTGGGTGCTGCTATGGTGACCAGTGAGCTGAGATAAGGCGGTGCTTTACCTAGCAAAGCCCTATAGATGACCTGGAGCCAGTGGGTTTGGCAACGAATATGAAGCGAGAGCCAGCCAACGAGAGCATACAGGTCGCAGTGGTGGGTAGTATATGGGGCTTTGGTGACAAAACGGATGGCACTGTGATAGACTGCATCCAATTTGTTGAGTAGAATGTTGGAGGCTATTTTGTCAATGGCATCGTCGAAGTCAAGGATCGGCAGGATAGTCAGTTTTACGAGGGTATGTTTGACAGCATGAGTGAAGGATGCTTTGTTGCGAAATAGGAAGCTGATTCTAGATTTAATTTTGGATTGGAGATGCTTAATGTGAGTCTGGAAGGAGAGTTTACAGTCTAACCAGACACCTAGATATTTGTAATTGTCCACATATTCTAAGTCAGAACCGTCAGGCGGGCGGGTGCGGCAGCGATCGGTTGAAGAGCATGTGTTTAGTTTTACTTGCAATTAAGAGCAGTTGGAGGCCACGGAAAGAGAGTTGTATGGCATTGAAGCTCGTCTGGACGTTAGATAACAGTGTCCACCGAATGGTGTCGTCTGCATAGAGGTGGATCAGTGAATCACCAGCAGCAAGAGCGACATCATTGATGTATACAGAGAAAAGTGTCAGCCTGAGAATTGAACCCCGTGGCACCCCCAGAGACTGCCAGAGGTCCGGACAACAGGCCCTCCGATTTGACACTCTGAACTCCTTAGGAAGGTAGGATAGATATAGGTCTATACGGGTTTTGGTCTGGAGTGTCTCCCCCTTTGAAGAAGGGGATGACTGCGGCAGCTTTCCAATCTTTGGGGATCTCAGACGATACGAAAAAGTGGTTGAACAGGCTAGTAATAGGGGTTGCAACAATTTCAGCGGATAATTTTAGAGAGAGAGGGTCCAGATTGTCTAGCCCGGCTGATTTGTAGGGGACCAAATTTTGCAGCTCTTTCAGAACATCAGCTATCTGGATTTGGTTGAAGGAGAAATGGGGGAGGCTTGGGCAAGGTGCTGTGGGGGGTGCAGGGCTGTTGACCAGGATAGGGGTAGCCAGGTGGAAAGCATGGCCAGTCAGAAAAATGCTTCTTGAAATTCTCAATTATCGTGGATTTATAGGTGGTGACAGTTTCCTAGCCACAATGCAGTGGGCAGCTGGGAGGAGGTGCTCTTATTCTCCATGGACTTTACAGTGTCCCAAAACTTTTTGGAGTTTGTGCTACAGGATGCAAATTTCTGTTTGAAAAAGCTAGCCTTCGCTTTCCTAACTGCCTGTGTATGTACAGTGGGGCAAAAAAGTATTTAGTCAGCCACCAATTGTGCAAGTTCTCCCACTTAAAAAGATGAGAGGCCTGTAATTTTCATCATAGGTACACTTATGACAGACAAAATGAGAAAACAAATCCAGAAAATCACATTGTAGGATTTTTTTATGAATTTATTTGCAAATTATGGTGGAAAATAAGTATTTGGTCAATAACAAAAGTTTATCTCAATACGTTGTTATATACCCTTTGTTGGCAATGACAGAGGTCAAAGTCTTCACAAGGTTTTCACACACTGTTGCTGGTATTTTGGCCCATTCCTCCATGCAGATCTCCTCTAGAGCAGTGACGTTTTGGGGCTGTTGCTGGGCAACACAGACTTTCAACTCCCTCCAAAGATTTTCTATGGGGTTGAGATCTGGAGACTGGCTAGGCCACTCCAGGACCTTGAAATGCTTCTTACGAAGCCACTCCTTTGTTGCCCGGGCAGTGTGTTTGGTATCATTGTCATGCTGAAAGACCCAGCCACTTTTCATCTTCAATTCCCTTGCTGATGGAAGGAGGTTTTCACTCAAAATCTCACGATACATGGCCCCATTCATTCTTTTCTTTACACGGATCAGTCGTCCTGGTCCCTTTGCAGAAAAACAGCCCCAAAGCATGATGTTTCCACCCCCATGCTTCACAGTAGGTATGGTGTTCTTTGGATGCAACTCAGCATTCTTTGTCCTCCAAACACGACGAGTCAAGTTTTTACCAAAAAGTTATATTTTGGTTTCATCTGACCATATGACATTCTCCCAATCTTCTTCTGGATCATCCAAACTCTCTCTTGCAAACTTCAGACGGGCCTGGACATATACTGGCTTAAGCAGGGGGACACGTCTGGCACTGCAGGATTTGAGTCCCTGGCGGCGTAGTGTGTTACTGATGGTAGGCTTTGTTACTTTGGTCCCAGCTCTCTGCAGGTCATTCACTAGGTCCCCCCGTGTGGTTCTGGGATTTTTGCTCACCGTTCTTGTGATCATTTTGACCCCACAGGGTGAGATCTTGCGTGGAGCCCCAGATCGAGGGAGATTATCAGTGGTCTTGTATGTCTTCCATTTCCTAATAATTGCTCCCACAGTTGATTTCTTCAAACCAAGCTGCTTACCTATTGCAGATTCAGTCTTCACAGCCTGGTGCAGGTCTACAATTTTGTTTCTGGTGTCCTTTGACAGCTCTTTGGTCTTGGCCATAGTAGAGTTTGGAGTGTGACTGTTTGAGGTTGTGGACAGGTGTCTTTTATACTGATAACAAGTTCAAACAGGTGCCATTAATACAGGTAACGAGTTGAGGACAGAGGAGCCTCTTAAAGAAGAAGTTACAGGTCTGTGAGAGCCAGAAATCTTGCTTGTTTGTAGGTGACCAAATACTTATTTTCCACCATAATTTGCAAATAAATTCATTAAAAATCTTACAATGTGATTTTTCTGGATTTTTTTTCTCATTTTGTCTGTCATAGTTGAAGTGTACCTATGATGAAAATTACAGGCCTCTCTCATCTTTTTAAGTGGGAGAACTTGCACAATTGGTGGCTGACTAAATACTTTTTTGCCCCACTGTATTTTGGTTCCTAGCTTCCCTGAAAAGTTGCCTATTCGATGCTAATACAATACGCCATAGGATGTTTTTGTGCTGGTCAAGGGCAGTCAGGTCTGGAGTGAACCAAGGGCTATATCTCTTCCTGGTTCTACATTTTTTGAATGGGGCATACTTATTTAAGATGGTGAGGAAAGCACTTTTAAAGAATAATCAGGAGGCATCCTCTACTGACGGAATTAGGTCAATATCCTTCCAGGATACACGGGCCAGGTCGATTAGAAAGGCCTGCTTGCTGAAGTGTTTTAGGAAGCGTTTGACAGTGATGAGGGGTGGTCGTTTGACCACAGACCCATTACGGATGCAGGCAATGAGGCAGTGATCGCTGAGATCCTGGTTGAAGACAGCAAAGGTGTATTTGGAGGGCAGGTTGGTTATGATGATGTCTATGAGGGTGCCCGAGTTTACGGATTTGGGGTTGTACCTGGTAGGTTCAATGATAATTTGTGTGAGATTGAGGGCATCAAGCCTAGATTGTTGGATGGCCGGGGTGTTAAGCATGTCCCAGTTTAGGTCACCTAACAGCACGAGCTCTGAAGATAGATGGGGGGCAATAAATTCACATATGGTGTCCAGGGCACAGCTGGGGGCAGAAGGCGGTCTACAGCAAGCGGCAATGGTGAGAGACTTGTTTCTGGAAAGGTGGATTTTTAAAAGTAGCCAAGGCTTTTACGGTTACAGAAGTCAACAAATGAGAGCACCTGGGGAATGGGAGTGGAGCTAGGCACTGCAGGGCCTGGATTAACCTCTACATCCCCAGAGGAACAGAGGCGGAGTAGGATAAGGCTAAAGGCTATAAGAACTGGTCATCTAGTACGTTCGGAGCAGAGAGTAAAAGGAGCCGGTTTCTAGGCACGGTAGAATAGATTCAAGGCATAATGTACAGACAAAGGTATAGTAGGATGTGAATACAGTGGAGGTAAACCTAGGCATTGAGTGACGATGAGAGATGTATTGTCTCTAGACACCATTTAAACCAGGTGAGGTCACAGCATGTGTGGGAGGTGGAACAAAAGGGTTAGCTAAGGCATATTGAGCAGGGCTCTACAGTGAAATAAGACAATCACTAACCAAAACAGCAATGGACAAGGCATATTGACATTAGGGAGAGGCATGAGTAGCCGAGTGATCATAGGGTCCAGTGAGTAGCTAGGCGAGCTGGAGGTACTGCGATTCAGACAGCTAGCGGGCCGGGACTAGCTGAAGGGCATTAGAGAGACGTTGCGACGAAAGAAGTCTGTTGTAGCCCCCTCATATGGTTACGTTGGCAGACCAGTCGTGATGGATCAGCAGGGCTCCGTGTAGTAAAAGGGTCCAGGCCAATTGGCAAAATAGGTATAGTGGCCAAAGAAATTGGCTGATGGACCTCTTCAGCTAACCGTCCGATATGCTCTAGACAGCTAGCGGGCCGCGGCTGGCAGGCTAGCAGATGGACTTTCAGGGGACGTCGCAATGGAGAAGCCTGTTGATAAAAAACCTCGGGCAGATTACGTCGGTAATCCATTCGTGATGAATCGGCTGGGCTCTGTATTGGCAGTAAAAGGGGTCCAGGCCAATTGGCAAAATAGGTATTGTAGCCCAAGGAGTGGCTGATGGACCTCTTCAGCTTGCCGGGAGATGGGCCTAGCATGGGCTAGCTCCAGGCTAATTTATGCTTTCTTTCGGAACAGAGACGTTAGCCAGTAGTAGCAACTCGGATTGCAGCTAGCTAGCTGCAATGATCCAGGTGAAAAGGTTCAGAGCTTGCAGTAGGAATCCGGAGATATGGAGAAGAAGTCCGATGGGTTGAATCTCGCTGTGCAGACTGGCACAAAGTTGTCCGGGCTAAAGGTTAGCTGATGACCGCTAGCAGTGGTTAGCTGACTACAAGCTAGTGGCTAGTTAGCTGGCTAGCTTCTTTGGGGGTTCCGGTTCTAAAGTAAAGGAAAATAGCAGATCCATACCACATTGGGTGAGGCGGGTTGCAGGAGAGTATGTTGAAGTTGAGGTTAGTTGAGGTTAATAATATATGCGAAGAAAAAAGTTCGAAAAAGATATATACATGGGACACGACAAGACGAAGACAAAGAGGCCTGACTGCTACGCCAGCGGAATAGAAAACAAATATTGATTGTGTTTCTGGGTAGATCCCTACTTTCATGGATTAATTTGTTGTACAGTCCAATATGTTTTTGCAATACAACAAAATGAAAAATTACATTTTAATAATATAACGTAGCAAATTAAACTGAGATTGAACTGTGGGCTGGACTCAAACTTAGGTCCCAGTCTAGTTCTAAGGGGAGGTAGCCTACAGTGGTGGCTAGCGGCACTTAAAATGGGGAGGACGGCTAATAGTAATGGCTAGAACAGAATAAATGGAATGGTCTCAAACACATCAAACACCTGGTT
This sequence comes from Oncorhynchus tshawytscha, assembly GCF_018296145.1. Taxonomy (NCBI): domain Eukaryota; kingdom Metazoa; phylum Chordata; class Actinopteri; order Salmoniformes; family Salmonidae; genus Oncorhynchus; species Oncorhynchus tshawytscha. The sequence continues at coordinate 22,465,159 of NC_056445.1, forward strand.
TCTATGTGTTCTATGTGTCCGTTCACTAGATTCATTATTATAAGCCGTCCTCCCCTCACCAGCCTCCTCTGGTAGCCTACCCTTAGAACTAGAGGGACCTGAGTTTGAGTCCAAGGCGCAGGCTAGGTTCGTTACAATACAATACCCCACTGCTTTGGGATGTGCACAGACTGTATCAACGTGAGCCTTTATTAAAAACATGGATTTCCTATCATTTACTAAGCAGTTTCACTGGGGACTTTTATTTTGATGGCAGCTATCGGAATAAGAAGTTATATTATTGCCAGTTGTTGGTTATTGTTGCCAGGATTACAGATCTCTCACTGCTCACACTTGTAAATTACATTGTAATGTAGATTGGACACTGCAAGGCATTGTGGACAGGTTTAAAGCCGCACATACCAATTGGAACCGCAGATCCACTTTTCCTCAGGTTCTGAGCACTTAACAGTCAGCAATGTGCAGGAATGTACTGTTAATCAGTAAACTCATTAACTGTCCCGTCTGCATCATCCTAAAATTGTTTTCTAACCCAACATAAACGATGGATGTGTGGTGAACTTTTGGTCGACGATGTAAAAATGATCTACAACACAATTTTTGTTAAAATGAAAAGCTAGCAGGAGGAGGGGGGGTTGTTGAAAGCCTAAAACTAAACAAATGATATACATAAAACAATTTGGAGGTAGTGGATATATATGAAGATGATAGTGGATATAACCTTGAAAAGTGAGAATGGATATCTGGACTTGTTCCTCCGCTTCCTTCTTGGCATCTCACTGGAATCCAACCACAAACGGTTGCAGTGGCATGTATTATTGGATTCCAAGGGAAGCCAAGCTTCCCGAAAACATTTACCAAGAAAAAAATGTATATATTTTTTTTTCTTTTGTCTCTTTCGTCTCTCTGTGTTTCATAATTTTCCTACAATTTGCAAGAGGCTGAATGTATCTCATGAGAGAAAGCATCAGAGCGAGCGACACAGCGCCCCTTCGTCTCTGTATGTGTAGGCATTCTATCTGATGCTGTCTGGTCAGAAAGAGTATGACATTTGTTTCCACCCATAGCCTTTTCCACCAGTGAGCATTTGGCCTCCCTTGATTAAAAAAATAACTAATAGCCAATCAGTGTTGAGCTAAACTGTTAATGGTCCTGGACCACCAAAAAAAGTATCAAGGGAAGCCCGTTTTGATTTGGCTTCACCCCTATCACATCGCATCGAGAGAAATATGTAATTGACAGAAACAACTTGAATTGTTGCACTTTGTTGTGTTGTTGTCCTTCGGTGGCTAGCTATAAGCTAACTAAATTTGTCCCTTTTCTAAATTAGCCATGGATGGAGATAGGGATTTGGACTTGTGGTTTTACCGGCCAATGATTGTAACAGTGATTCTGATCCAACCATTAATTCATACACTGTGCCCCTGGACTGAGAGGATGGAAGTTCAGTATGTAGCTAGATGTAGAAGGCCAATGTTAACTAGCTAACATTGCCCATGAAAGGATGTTAGGCTAGCGAGCAAGCAAGAAAATAGCTTTCAGGTACAAACTGCTCAGCACTGCCCAATGCTATGCTGATGTCAAAGGGCATGCTGGATGAGTTTGACATGAGAAAATATAACATATCTGGTTGGGGGAGTGAGAGACTGATCCCTGCTGTGAGGAAACGTAGAAAGGCAATGTAAGTACAATAATAACAAAATGCCAAACTCACACATACCACATAACTATAGATAATCATACAATTTTAGACCTTAGGGGCTTTGGTGTGTTATTTTTTTAAATTCACTGACACTTTCATACATCAATACGGTACGAGACACAACAGCATTGGGGACAAATATATGACACTGTAGGAATTATATTTTCTTTGCTTCTATAGATTGTTTAGACTTAGTCTTTCAGTTGAGAGATGTGAATCACTGGCCTTCATACTCCCATCAGTAGACTCACTTCTAAAAGAGCTGGACCTGAGGAGAGTTATGGTGAGGGCCGACTGTGTTCTCTTAGCTGGACTGAAACAATCACACCGTAAACTAGAGACCTTGAGGTCAGTGTCCTGTCCAGGGGGTGTGCTTCTACATAAAGCTGCCTCATGATATAGAAGTAGATGAAGTGGAGGAGATTTTTAAGCCTTGAGACATGGATTGTGTATGTCTGTCATTCAAAAGTTGTTAAGTGTCTTTGAACAGGGTATGGTAGTAGGTGCCGGGCACAGAGGTTTGTGTCAAGAACTGCAACGCTGCTGGGTTTTTCATGCTCAAAAATGTCCGTGTGTATCAAGAATGGTCCACCGCCCAAAGGACATCCAGCCAACTTGATACAACTGTGGGAAGCATTGGAGTCAAAATAGGCCAGCATCCCTGTGGAATGCTTTTGACACCTTGTAGAGTCCATGCCCCCATGAATTGAGGCTGTTCTGAGGGCAAAAGGGGGGAGGGGTGCAACTCTATATTAGGAGGGTGTTCTTAATGTTTTGTACACTCAGTGTATGACTACAACAGATGACCCAAGACATGGACTTATCTCAACAGAGGACCACTTTTGAGGTCTGAATAGATTTCACGAAATGAATGTGATTTTGGGATGTAATGTCCCTTTAATTGTTTTATCTCTAATAATAGACACATCAACATTGGATTTCACTCATTGTATTAAATGTAACATTTCTGTTTCATCCATAGGATCAGATGGTTGACTATCACAAGATGGCAGGTAAAATATGTCACCAATGGCAGTAGGGGTGTGGGTCAGCATACAGTATGTAGGCTGCTGTAAATCATATCTTAAACCCTCTATTGTTGCCTGGTCTTATGGACTTCAAGCTGCCCCATGGCAACGACAAACAAGCCCTTGACAAAGAAACTCCTGCAGCATGGAAACACAGAGAGAGAGGTCCAGAAAACAAGGCGCACATTAATGTTACATTACAAAGTGCCTGAAAATATGTCACACATGCTGGTGAGTTTGACATTTTCAATCGCCTTACAGAAACTTGACTCTTTTTGTCGAGCCTTTCTAAGAGAGAGAAAGGTTAGGTTCTTGTTCAGTCACAATGTTCACATAAAGGGAGATGGACATGTATGCACAAAAACATAAACAGTTTTGAATATTTCATCTCTGAATTACTGTGGACCGAAATTATGTTCTTTATATAGACTTCAATGTTTAAATGGTGGATCATTTTGGTCTATTTTCAGTATTAATTTCAGTTTGATTAGGAGCAATCTGTAGCATGACCAGTGAAATGTGGCATATCAGGGGAGGAGGAAAATATCCATCTATCTTGTCCTCCACTCCAGGGTGGTTTTTAGAGTCTTGGTCAGAGCAGGAGGGCTCTTCTACTCATTACGTTATACATTACATTTGCTCTTAAGGTAGGGTCAGGGTGATACCAAAACATGACTTTATGCTGTGTACTGTAGTATTGTGTTTAGTGTTCTGTTTAGAGGCTAAGTTAGCCTGATCCACCTACCTGACCACTGCGCTGAACTTTCCTTTCACTTCATGTACGTTTGCGAGATCAGGATGGTCGCGCGAGGCTAACCCTACTACTGTAAGTAGACACTAAACATTGTTGTAACATTGTCATAAGAATGACTATATACCTGACAGGACATGAAATGACAAGCAATGACACTGAAGTGATTTCCTCTGAAGCATCATGGCAGTTTCTTAAGAGTGTTCGTAAGGAACACTAGGAACCAGCTGGATTGTATCTGCAAAGAGGGACCTTTTGGCTTGCACATTAGGAATAGCAACCACAGTTGTAGCTATAGCAATGTGCCCTTAACTTGCACATTAGGAATCCAGCCATCCAGCAACCACAGTTGTAGCTATAGCAATGTGCCCTTAACTGACCCTGTAGAGTGGGGCGGCAGGGTAGCCTAGTGGTTAGAGTGCTAGACTAGTAACCGGAAGGTTGCAAGTTCAAACCCCCAAGCTGACAAGGTACAAATCTGTCGTTCTGCCCCTGAACAGGCAGTTAACCCACTGTTCCTAGGCCGTCATTGAAAATAAGAAGTTGTTCTTAACTGACTTGCCTGGTTAAATAAAGGTACAATTAAAAAAAAAAAAAAAAGTGGCTGTTTTATTACTGGGATATATATTTAATCCTGGTTATATCACTGACCCTAAAGCCTGTTAAAAGATGATCAACACAACATGGCAGTATTAGATTTGAAAGTGAGTGTATTTCCACTGTAAACTCTGAGACTGGTAACTAGATTGAGGGATGTAGAAAGCAATTCTCATTCTAGAGTAGTATGAGCCCTGCGTGTGGTGCTGATCAGGCAGAATCCTTAATCACTTCTCTCGCGACCCTCATTTCCGCTTATCCAGCCCACTCCCTATACATGTGTAAGCAGAAGAAGAGAGCGTGTGGGAGTATGATGTGGTGATTAAGAGCACTTGGAGGGAATCAATATATTACACAGGACGATATATATATATATATATATAATACATATAAAAAATTGGGGGAATAATATTTACTATTTTTTTTACATTTACATAAAACATTTTTTTATGAACAACAACTTACAGACACACACAAACAATGACTACATCTCATCTGCCCAGACCCTGTCACGACTTCCGCCGAAGTCGGCTCTCCTCCTTGTTCGGGCGGCGTTCAGCGGTCGACGTCACCGGCCTTCTAGCCATCGCCGCTCCATTTTTCATTGTTCCATTTGTTTTGTCTTGTTCCCCGCACACCTGGTTTTCCCCGCATTCCCAGAGACGGGGAGTCTCTCCGTCTTCCAGCACCCCCGCTCCGGTGCCCATGGAGCTGGGAGGGGCTGCGCTTAGGGAGACTGGAGGAGGGGCCTTCACGTGCACTATCTGTGGCCGCAGAGAGCACACTGCCGGTCGGTGCCGGGTTGTTCCCTCTGGGAGTCGAGGCAGCAGGCAGGGCTCTCTGGCATCACCCCAGGTGAGTCTGCACCACTCTCATCCAGAGCCCTCTGTTGACCACCTGTTTGTGCATGTTTGTTTTCCTGAGTTTTCCCCGCATTCCCAGCATTAGGCGCTCGTCGATTTCAGGTGCGACTGGGAATTTTATCGACAGAGTGTTCGCCCTTAGTTTAGGGATTCCCATTGTTCCTGTGGTTAGACCATTCCCGGTACACGCTCTGGATAGTCGACCATTAGGGTCTGGGTTAATTAGAGAAGCCACCATCTCCCTGGCCATGGTGACGCAGGGGAGTCACGACGAGAGAATCAGTCTCTTCCTCATTGACTCTCCTGCATTTCTCGTGGTACTAGGCCTTCCCTGGTTGGCTAGTCATGACCCCACAATTTCATGACAACAGAGGGCTCTAACTGGGTGGTCGCGAGAGTGATCGGGGAGGTGTGTAGGCGTTTCCGTTGGTGCTACCACTGTGGAAAGTCCAGACCAGGTTTCCACCGTGCGCATCCCCCCAGAATATGCCGATTTGGCTCTCGCCTTCTCCAAAAAGAAGGTGACTCAATTACCACCCCATCGACGGGGGGATTGTGCGATAAATCTCCTAGTAGACGCTGCACTTCACAGGAGTCACGTGTATCCCCTGTCGCAAGCGGAGACGGCGGCTATGGAGACATATGTCTCTGAATCCCTGCATCAGGGGTACATTCGGCCCTCCATTTCACCCGCCTCCTCGAGTTTCTTTTTCGTGAAGAAGAAGGAGGGAGGTCTGCACCCGTGCATTGACTATCAAGGTCTCAATCAAATCACGGTGAGGTACAGTTACCCGCTACCTCTCATCGCCACGGCAATTGAGTCAATGCACAGGGCGCGCTTCTTCACTAAACTGGATCTCAGGAGCGCTTACAACCTGGTGAGTATCCGGGAGGGGGACGAGTGGAAGACAGCATTCAGTACCATCTCAGGGCATTATGAGTACCTCGTCATGCCGTACGGGTTGATGAATGCTCCATCAGTCTTCTAATCCTTTGGAGACGAGATTTTCAGGGACCTGCAAGGGCAGGGTGGAGTGGTGTATATCGATAACATTCTGATATACTCCGCTACACGCGCCGAGCATGTGTCCTTGGTGCGCAGGGTACTTGGACAACTGTTGGAGCATGACCTGTACGTCAAGGCTGAGAAATTCCTGTTCTTCCAGCAGGCCGTCTCCTTCCTAGGCTATCGCATTTCCACATCAGGGGTGGAGATGGAGAGTGACCGGAGGTTTTTAAGGTTTGCCAATTACTACCGGGGTTTTGGCCAGGTGGCTGCTCCAATTACCTCACTGCTGAAGGGGGTCCTGTACGTTTGCAGTGGTCGGCTGAGGCGGACAGGACTTCTGGGCACCTAAGGGCTCTGTTTACCTCAGCTCCCATGCTGGCCCATCCGGATCCCTCTTTGGCGTTCATAGTGGAGGTGGACGTGTCCGAGGCTGGGATAGGAACCGTGCTCTCTCAGCGCTCGGGCACGCCACCGAAGCTCCGCCCCCAGCCCGGTGGAGCGGAACTATGATGTGGGTGACCGGGAGCTGTTGGCTGTCGTCAAGGTTTTGAAGGCATGTAGACATTGGCTTGAGGGGGCTAAACACCCTTTCCTCATCTGGACTGACCACCGCAACCTGGAGTACATCTGGGCAGCAAGGAGAATGAATCCTCGTCAGGCAAGGTGGGCCATGTTTTTTTACCCGTTTTGTGTTTACCCTATCCTACAGACCAGGTTCCCAGAATGTTAAGGCAGACGCACTGTCCCGGCTGTATGACACAGAGGAGCGGCCCATGGATCAGACTCCCATACTCCCGGACTCCTGCCTGGTAGCGCCGGTCGTGTGGGAGCTGGACGCGGACATTGAGCATGTGTTGCATACAGAGCCTGCTCCCTCCAGTGTCCCGTTGGGCGTCTGTACGCTCCGTCTGCTGTCCGTGACCAGTTGATCTATTGGGCCCACACGTCACCCTCCTCTGGTCATCCGGGGATCGGACGGACGGTGCGTTGTCTGACTGGGAAGTACTGGTGGCCCACCTTGGCATAGGACGTGAGGGTTTATGTTTCCTCCTGCTCAATGTGCGCCCAGTGTAAGGCTCCTAGATATATGCCCAGAGGTAAGCTACATCCCTTACCCGTTCCACAACGGCCTTGGTCACACCTGTCGATGGATTTTCTAACCGATCTTCCTCGCTCACAGGGAAACACCACGATCCTGGTTTTTGTAGATCGTTTCTCTAAGTCCTGTTGTCTCCTCCCTCTGCCCGGTCTCCCTACAGCCCTACAGACTGCGGAGGCCTTGTTTACACACGTCTTCCGGCACTACGTGGTGCCTAAGGATATAGTGTCTGATCGAGGTACCCAGTTCACTTCGAGAGTCTGGAGGGCGTTCATGGAACGTCTGGGGGTCTCGATCAGCCTCACCTCAGGTTTTCACCCCAAGAGTAATGGGCAGGTGGAGAGAGTGAACAAGGATGTGGGCAGGTTTCTGTGGTCTTATTGCCAGGACTGGCCGGGGGAGTGGGCGGCGTTCATGCCCTGGGCTGAGATGGCGCAGAACTCGCTCCGCCACTCCTCGACTAACCTCTCCCCCTTTCAGTGCGTATTGGGGTACCAGCCGGTTCTGACGCCATGGCATAAGAGTCAGACCGAGGCTCCTGCGGTGGACGACTGTTTCCGGCGCGCAGAGGAGACATGGGAAGCCACACATGTTCACCTCCAGCAGGCCGCGCTGCGCCAAAAAAACAGCGCGGACCGTCACCGCAGTGAGGCCCCGGTGTTTGCACCAGGTCTGGCTCTCGACCCGAAACGTACCCCTCCGCCTGCCCTGCCAGAAGCTGGGTCCGCAGTTTGTGGGGCCATTCAAAGTCCTGAAGAGAGTGAACGAGGTGTGTTACAGGTTACACCCCCCCGCCTACGGCATTAACCCCTCGTTCCATGTGTCTCTCCTCAGGCCGGTGGTTGGTCCGCTGCAGGAGTCTGAGGTGCGGGAGGTCCCTCCGCCTCCTCTGGACATCGAGGGGCCCCGGCATACTCCGTCCGTTCCATCCTGGATTCGAGGCATCGGGCTGGGGAGCCTTCAGTACCTTGTGGAGTGGGAGGGGTACGGAAGAGAGGAGAGGTGCTGGGTTCCGGTGGCGGACGTGTTGGACCCTGAAATGCTGCGGGAGTTCCACCTTCTCCGGCCGGATCATCCTGCGCCTCGCCCTCCGGGTTGTCTCCGAGGCCAGTGTCAGCATGCTGCTGGAGCCGCGTGTCAAGGGGGGGTACTGTCACAACTTCCGCTGGAGTCGGCACCCCTCGTTGTTCGGGCGGCATTCGGCGGTCGATGTCACCGGCCTTCTAGCCATCGCCGCTCCATTTTTCATTGTTCCATTTGTTTTGTCTTGTCCCCGCACACCTGGTTTACATTCCCTAATCAACTGCATATATATATTCCTCTGTTCCCCCCATGTCTTTGTGTGGGATTGTTTTGTTACGTGTTTTGTATTGACGCGCCTAACTGGTTTTTCCCCAGGGTACTATGGTTCAACCCGGAGTATGTTTAATTGTTAAAATTTTTGGCTTATTTGTGACTGTCGCGCTTTGCACTCTTGCCTTTGGCTGGAGGTTTGTTGGACACTGTTGCGTCTGTCTGTTGTTTGCTTCTGCCGAATAAAGTGTGCGCCTGATCACAACTCTCTGCTCTCCTGCACCTGACTTCAGCACCAGTAGCGCATACGCTGACAGACCCACATGCTCACACCCACATCCCTAGTGCTTGCATTATTGTTTGCCACTTGGCCTTAGATTGTACCAATCTGTTTTTCTAAGTCATTACATATTGTATCATGCAAAATGTTTATTAAGGACACCCCATCAAGGTTGTTCAGGTATTCCCAATGACCTGTGTTATGTTCCAATAGGGTAGAAGGGATTTGATTTGACCTCACCCTCTGAACCTACAGGAATTAAAAGGCTCCATGTTTTGACCTTGCCTGCCTAACCAGATGAAGCCTCTAGGATCTTTGACAGATGTTTGTCTACAGCTTTCAGGATATAGTCAATGTTACAAAATAACGGACTACTCAAGACTTAAATACCTCCCCTCAATTACCTGGTTATTTTAAATTACACCAGTCTTCCAATCAAATCAAATTTTATTTGTCACATACTTCGCAAAAAACAGTTATAGACTAACAGTGAAATGCTTACTTGCAGTTCCTTCACAACAATGCAGAGAGAAAGAAAATAGCAAAATAATAGAAATGTAATAACACATAGTAAAGGTAATAATAAATACACAATGAGTAACGATAACTTGTCTATATACACAAGGTACCATTACGGAGTCGATCTGCAGGGGTAAGTGCATTGGCTATGATGTCATTATGGTACAAAGTCCATGATCAGCTCTTTCATTCAGAAACTAGGCTCGGATTTGGATTACGAGATTGGATGATGTTTTATCGTGTTTGCAATTGTGGAAGATCCCAAAGGCAATATGCAATGCCATCTGTTTGCTATTACAGTATTGTTGGACGTTAATACTGTGGGTGGATTTAGTATTTCATTTGATTTATTTAGTATCTACTGTTGGTTGACATAAGGACAGATGTGGTATATAACAGTTCACTAAAGCCAGATACAGACATAGAGGAATACTAAAGAAAATCCACAGTGCCAAAAATCCATGTACCGTGTTTTATATACACGGTACACCACAAGTGATAAACAAATACAAATAAAATATTAAAGTTGTGGCCTGTGAGACTACCTGAGAATTTTGTATGGTATATGAAATTACTTTAAGCTTGTCCTTTAACTTGATTTGTGACTGAAATGTCCTGCCTTTGTGACTCCCATTTTGGAGGAAAGCCAGATGAGAGACAGAAGAGTCTGTGTAAGTTACTGACCTACTCTACTCACACAAACAAGATAGCGTGTGTAAATCAAACGTTATTTTATCAACTATTCTCTATAGCATAGCTTGCTTTGTACAATAGTTTCAAGATCGTTCTGTGCGTGTGTGCGTGCGTGCGTGTGTGTCACTGCTCGGGAAAGAGCTGGACTGAAAAGGAGGGATGTGGGGAGGACACACTGATTCATAGTATAATCGATAAGATCTCCTCTCTCTCTCTCAAACCCCCGCTGCGATTTCCTCCCCAAAAGTTTCAATCTGTGGTCAAACCCTCCAGGAAGAAACGGTGACCTCAACAAGATGATATGGTGTTTAAAAACACTTTCAAACCCCCTCTCAAAAAGGTTCTCGACAAAGAACAAAAACCTTTGCATACTTAGTGGTTGCCATGGCACGGCCTCACAATGTTTGTTACATCATAGAGGGTGTTACTAGATTCCATAAATTCTTAAGAGATCAGAGGGATATTTTGGTGTGTTATATGGGCTCCACCTCATGAAGCTGATATATGGAACAACTCTCCACAATGCTGGGGTGAGTGCTGCATAGTACAGGCCTCAATGACTTCATTATCTTCCAGAGTCCTTCTCTGTGTGATCGTAATTCAGTGGATGATAATTCCCTCTATGCAGAACACCACTAGCAGTGAGAGTCAGTGTGGGGGATTAGGAAAAGAGACAAGACTCTGCAAATTGACTCTGCATGCCTTGGCTTTCATCGCGGGTTGACTTTCAAAAGATCCCGAAAATACAGTTGTTTTTTTCTCCATCTATGTCTGAGAGTTGAATAACAACTACAAAGCAGAGGTGGAAAAAGTACCCAACTGTCATACTTGAGTAAAAGTAAAATTATCCAGTAAAATACTACTTAAGAAAAATATCTACCTTTTTATTTAACTAGGCAAGTCAGTTAAGAACAAATTCTTATTTCCAATGACTGCCTTGTTCAGGGGAAGAACAACAGATGTTTACCTTGTCAGCTTGGGGATTCAATCTTGCAACTTTTTGGTTACTAGTCAAACACTCTAACCACTAGGCTACCTGCCACCCCACTTGAGTAAAAATCTAAAAGTATTTGGTTTTAAATATACTTAAGTATCAAAAGTAAGTGTAATTGTGAAAATATACTTAAGTATCAAAAGTTTTAAAAAATAAACTATTTCAAATTCCTTATATTAAGCAAAACAGAAGACACCATTTATTGTTTTTTAAAATGTATTTACAGATAGCCAGGGGCACACTCCAACACTCAAAAATAATTTACAAACAAAGCATGTGTGTTTAGTGAGTCTGCCAAATCAGAGGCAGTAGGGATGACCAGGAATGTTATCTTGACAAGTGTGTGAATTGGACCATTTTTCATGCATTCAAAATGTAACAAGTAATTTTGGGTGTCAGGGGAAATGTATGGAGTAAAAAGTATATTATTTTCTTTAGGAATGTAGTACAGTAAAAGTATAAGTTGTAAAAAAATATAAATAGTAAAGTACAGATACCCACAAAAACTACTGAAGTAGTACTTTAAATGATCTTTACTTAAGTATTTTACACCACTGCTACAAAGACAGTGCTCCACCCAAGCAAACTAGATAGTTGATTGAAAACATCTGGCGCTTATTTAATGTAGACATCTTGAGGGAGTGTCAGATATGACTGGTGGTCACCCTTAGAGATGTGAAGTAATGCCTCAACATAATGGTTGTGTTTACATCACTTCTCCCATAGTCAAGCACACGTTCATGGAATGCTTTCAGTCATGTAATGGATATAGACACAGTAGGCTACTGCACAACATTAGCTAGTCAAACATAAGCTCCAAACACTGCTCTTCACGTTCCAATAGTTCTTAGAACATCCATATTAGAGCCTCAAATGAACACATTCATTGTGGTATCAGTAACAAAACAAAAGGCTTGACATACAAATGAGAGTTGACTTTAAAGTATAACTTGTGCATGTTATCAAAGGTTTGGTGTTATAGGTATGTGGCTACTAGGAAAGCATCTGCAAGAGCATTTCATTGGGGATGTGACTGACGTTAACTGGCTTCAGCAACTCTACGTGACAACTGAATGAACTTAAAGGTCCTGAGTGTGCTCATGCAGTTGGTGAGGTAACATTGTCGGCTAATTGTATTAGATTACATCACTCGATACAGATTGATCCATTTAGAGCTCTGTGGAATGATTACGGGGATTACACATTTACCTCCAGGAAAAGATGTCTGTAGCCTCAGTAATGTATCACTTTCTGAGGAATGAGAAAACAAGATAACACCTTACTTGATTGGAAGAATGATAGGTGGTGATATAATGTACAGCCCACCATAGTGTTTTTAGAAAAATAGTTGTATGTTGTTTTGCTTTGTAAAATGGATCAAGGCACAGATGCTGATGTTACGTGGTAGTGTTAATTATTGTTGCAACATTGCCCTCTGTAGGAAAGATATAGGAATGCCTGACTTGTGGTAGAAAAAGACAGTCGGATCATTGTGTCAGTTCTGCATATTACATTTCTATGTCCAGATTTCCAAACCTAAAGGAAGCTGTATGACTGTTTCTGTTGATGCTCCAACTTGGTCTTTTGAAGTGATATTTTAACAAATAAATAAAAGCGAAGCCAGTTCAGAAGGGAAACCAGAGTGTGTTGGCATCAAATCAAACTTTGAATTACAACAAGTGTCGACCTTACCGTGAAATGCTTACTTACAAGCCCTTAACCAACAAGGCAGTTCAAGAAGACCTTACCGTGAAATGCTTACTTACAAGCCCTTAACCAACAAGGCAGTTCAAGAAGACCTTACCGTGAAAGGCTTACTTACAAGCCCTTAACCAACAAGGCAGTTCAAGAAGATCTTACCGTGAAAGGCTTACTTACAAGCCCTTAACCAACAAGGCAGTTCAAGAAGACCTTACCGTGAAAGGCTTACTTACAAGCCCTTAACCAACAAGGCAGTTCAAGAAGACCTTACCGTGAAAGGCTTACTTACAAGCCCTTAACCAGCAGGGCAGTTCAAGAAGAGTTAAGAAAATACTTACCAAATAAACTAAAGTAAAAAATAAAAACAATTATAAAAAGTAGCACAATAACGAGGCTATATGCAGGGGGTACCGGTACCAAGTCAGTGTGCGGGGGTACAGGTTAGTTGAGGTAATTTGTACATGTAGGTAGGGGTGAAGTGACTATGCATAGATAATAAACAGTGAGTAGCAGCAGTGTAGAAAATAAATGGAGGGGGGTCAATGTAATAGTCCGGTGGCCATTTGATTAATTGTTCAGCAGTCTTATGGCTTGGGGGTAGAAGCTGTTAAGGAACCTTTTGGTCCTAGACTTGGCTCTCTGGTGCCGCTTGCCGTGCAGTAGCAGAGAAAACAGTCTATGACTTGGGTGACTGGAGTCTCTGACAATTTTATGGGCTTTCCTCTGACACTGCCTATTATATAGGTCCTGGATGGCAGGAAGCTTGGCCCCAGTGATGTACTGTGCCATACACACTACACTCTGTAGCACCTTACGGTTAGATGCCGAGCTGTTGCCATACCAGGCGGTGATGCAACCGGTCAGGATGCTCTCGATAGTGCAGCTGTAAAACCTTTTGAGGATCTGGGGACCCATGCAAAATCTTTTCAGTCTCCTGAGGGGGAAAAGGTTTTGTCGTGCCCTCTTCACAACTGTCATAGTGTGTTTGAACCATGGTAGTTCGTGGGTGATGTGGACACTACAGCCCCGTCGATGTTAATGGGGGCCTGTTCGGCCCGCCTTTTCCTGTAGTCCACGATTAGCTCCTTTTTCTTGCTCACGTTGAGGGAGAGGTTGTTGTCCTGGCACCACACTGCCAGTTCTCTGACCTCCTCTCTATTGGCTGTTTCATTGTTGTCGGTGATCAGGCCTACCACTGTTGTGTCGTCAGCAAACATAATGATGGTGTTGGAGTCGTGTTTGGCCACGCAGTCGTGGGTGAACAGGGAGTACAGGAGGGGACTAAGTACGCACCACTGAGGGGCCCCAGTGTTGAGGATCAGCGTGGCAGACGTGTTGTTGCCTACCCTTACCACCTGGGGGCGGCCTGTCAGGAAGTCCAGGATCCAGTTGCAGAGAGAGGTGTTTAGTCCCAGGATCCTTAGCGTAGTGATGAGCTTTGTGAGCACTATTGTGTTGAACGCTGAGCTGTAGTCAATGAACAGCATTCTCACATAGGTATGATCTAAGGCAGTGGTTCCCAAACTTTTTATAGTCCCGTACCCCTTCAAAACATTCAGCTTCCAGCTGCGTACCCCCTCTAGCACCAGGGTCAGCGCACTCTCAAATGTTGTTTTTTGCCATCATTGTATGCCTGCCACACACACACACACACACTATACGATACATTTATTAAACATAAGAATAAGAAGAGGGAAACGAAGCGGTCTTCTGGTCAGACTCCGGAGACGGGCACACCGTGCACCACTCCCTAGCATTCTTCTTGCCAATGTCCAGTCTCTTGACAACAAGGTTGATGAAATCCGAGCAAGGGTAGCATTCCAGAGGGACATCAGAGACTGTAACGGTCTCTGCTTCACGGAAACATGGCTAACTGGAGAGACGCTATCCGAAGCGGTGCAGCCAGCGGGTTTCTCCACGCATCGCGCCGACAGAAACAAACATCTTTCTGGTAAGAAGAGGGGCGGGGGCGTATGCCTTATGACTAACGTGACATGGTGTGATGAAAGAAACATACAGGAACTCAAATCCTTCTGTTCACCTGATTTAGAATTCCTCACAATCAAATGTAGACCGCATTATCTACCAAGAGAATTCTCTTCGATTATAATCACAGCCGTATATATCCCCCAAGCAGACACATCGATGGCTCTGAACGAACTTTATTTAACTCTCTGCAAACTGGAAACGATTTATCCGGAGGCTGCATTCATTGTAGCTGGGGATTTTAACAAGGCTAATCTGAAAACAAGACTCCCTAAATTTTATCAGCATATCGATTGCGCAACCAGGGGTGGAAAGACCCTGGATCATTGTTACTCTAACTTCCGCGACGCATATAAGGCCCTGCCCCGCCCCCCTTTCGGAAAAGCTGACCACGACTCCATTTTGTTGATACCTGCCTACAGACAGAAACTAAAACAAGAGGCCCCCACGCTGAGGTCTGTCCAACGCTGGTCCGACCAAGCTGACTCCACACTCCAAGACTGCTTCCATCACGTGGACTGGGAGATGTTTCGTATTGCGTCAGACAACAACATTGACGAATATGCTGATTCGGTGTGCGAGTTCATCAGAACGTGGGTTGAAGATGTCGTTCCCATAGCAACGATTAAAACATTCCCTAACCAGAAACCGTGGATTGATGGCAGCATTCGTGTGAAACTGAAGGCGCGAACCACTGCTTTTAATCAGGGCAAGGTGTCTGGTAACATGACTGAATACAAACAGTGCAGCTATTCCCTCCGCAAGGCTATCAAACAAGCTAAGCGCCAGTACAGAGACAAAGTAGAATCTCAATTCAACGGCTCAGACACGAGGCATGTGGCAGGGTCTACAGTCAATCACGGACTACAGGAAGAAACCCAGCCCAGTCACAGACCAGGATGTCTTGCTCCCAGGCAGACTAAATAACTTTTTTGCCCGCTTTGAGGACAATACAGTGCCACTGACACGGCCTGCAACGAAAACATGCGGTCTCTCCTTCACTGCAGCCGAAGTGAGTAAGACATTTAAACGTGTTAACCCTCGCAAGGCTGCAGGCCCAGACGGCATCCCCAGCCGCGCCCTCAGAGCATGCGCAGACCAGCTGGCCGGTGTGTTTACGGACATATTCAATCAATCCCTACACCAGTCTGCTGTTCCCACATGCTTCAAGAGGGCCACCATTGTTCCT
Organism: Oncorhynchus tshawytscha; assembly: GCF_018296145.1. NCBI lineage: Eukaryota > Metazoa > Chordata > Actinopteri > Salmoniformes > Salmonidae > Oncorhynchus > Oncorhynchus tshawytscha. The sequence goes on from NC_056445.1 coordinate 22,480,863, forward strand.
GTTCCCAAGAAAGCTAAGGTAACTGAGCTAAATGACTACCGCCCGTAGCACTCACATCCGTCATCATGAAGTGCTTTGAGAGACTAGTCAAGGACCATATCACCTCCACCCTACCTGACACCCTAGACCCACTCCAATTTGCTTACCGCCCAAATAGGTCCACAGACGATGCAATCTCAACCACACTGCACACTGCCCTAACCCATCTGGACAAGAGGAATACCTATGTGAGAATGCTGTTCATCGACTACAGCTCGGCATTCAACACCATAGTACCCTCCAAGCTCGTCATCAAGCTCGAGACCCTGGGTCTCGACCCCGCCCTGTGCAACTGGGTACTGGACTTCCTGACGGGCCGCCCCAGGTGGTGAGGGTAGGCAACAACATCTCCTCCCCGCTGATCCTCAACACTGGGGCCCCACAAGGGTGCGTTCTGAGCCCTCTCCTGTACTCCCTGTTCACCCACGACTGCGTGGCCACGCACGCCTCCAACTCAATCATCAAGTTTGCGGACGACACAACAGTGGTAGGCTTGATTACCAACAACGACGAGACGGCCTACAGGGAGGAGGTGAGGGCCCTCGGAGTGTGGTGTCAGGAAAATAACCTCACACTCAACGTCAACAAAACTAAGGAGATGATTGTGGACTTCAGGAAACAGCAGAGGGAACACCCCCATCCACATCGATGGAACAGTAGTGGAGAGGGTAGCAAGTTTTAAGTTCCTCGGCATACACATCACAGACAAACTGAATTGGTCCACTCACACAGACAGCATCGTGAGGAAGGCGCAGCAGCGCCTCTTCAACCTCAGGAGGCTGAAGAAATTTGGCTTGTCACCAAAAGCACTCACAAACTTCTACAGATGCACAATCGAGAGCATCCTGGCGGGCTGTATCACCGCCTGGTATGGCAACTGCACCGCCCTCAACCGTAAGGCTCTCTAGAGGGTAGTGAGGTCTGCACAACGCATCACCGGGGGCAAACTACCTGCCCTCCAGGACACCTACACCACCCGATGCTACAGGAAGGCCATAAAGATCATCAAGGACATCAACCACCCGAGCCACTGCCTGTTCACCCCGCTGTCATCCAGAAGGCAAGGTCAGTACAGGTGCATCAAAGCTGGGACAGAGAGACTGAAAAACAGCTTCTATCTCAAGGCCATCAGACTGTTAAACAGCCACCACTAACATTGAGTGGCTACTGCCAACACACTGTCAATGACACTGACTCTACTCCAGCCACTTTAATAATGGGAATTGATGGGAAATGATGTAAATATATCACTAGCCACTTTAAACAATGCTACCTTATATAATGTTACTTACCCTACATTATTCATCTCATATGCATACGTAGATACTGTACTCTATATCATCGACTGCATCCTTATGTAATACATGTATCACTAGCCACTTTAACTATGCCACTTGGTTTACATACTCATCTCATATGTATATACTGTACTCGATATCATCTACTGTATCTTGCCTATGCTGCTCTGTACCATCACTCATTCATATATCCTTATGTACATATTCTTTATCCCCTTACACTGTGTATAAGACAGTAGTTTTTTGGAATTGTTAGTTAGATTACTTGTTCGTTATTACTGCATTGTCGGAACTAGAAGCACAAGCATTTCGCTACACTCACATTAACATCTGCTAACCATGTGTATGTGACAAATAAAATTTGATTTGATTTGAATGAGTGTGAGTTTTTGTCACAACCCGGCTTGTGGGAAGTGACAGAGCTCTTATCGGAGGGCACAAATAATATCATAATAATCAATTATTTTGCTCTTTATTTAACCATCTTACATATAAAACTTTATTTGTTCATCAAAAATTGTGAATAACTCACCACAGGTTAATGAGAAGGGTGTGCTTGAAAGGATGCACATAACTCTGCAATGTTGGGTTGTATTAGAGAGAGTCTCAGTCTTAAATAATTTTCCATACACAGTCTGTGCCTGTATTTAGTGAGGGCCGAGAATCCACTCTCACATAGGTCCGTGGTTGCAAAGGGCATCAGTGTCTTAACAGCGTGATTTGCCAAGGCAGGATACTCTGAGCGCAGCCCAATCCAGAAATCTGACAGTGGCTTCTGATTAAATTACATTTTCACAGAACCGCTTGTTGCAATTGCGATGAGGCATTCTTGTTCAGATATCAGTAAGAGGACTGGAGGCAGGTCATGAAAGGGAAAACGAATCCAGTTGTTTGTGTCATCCGTTTTGGGAAAGTACCTGCGTAATTGCGCACCCAATCACTCAGGTGCTTCGCTATATCGCATTTGACATTGTCTGTAAGCTTGAGTTCATTTGCACACAAAAAAATCCTACAATGATGGAAAGACCTGTGTGTTGTCCTTGTTAATACAGAGAGAGATGAGCTCCAACTTCTTAATCAAAGCCTCAATTTTGTCCGGCGCATTGAATATAGTTGCAGTGAGTCCCTGTAATCCTAGATTCAGATCATTCAGGCAAGAAAAAACATCAGCCAGATAGACCAGTCGTGTGAGAAACTCGTCATCATGCAAGCGGTCAGACAAGTGAAAATTATGGTCAGTAAAGGAAAATTTTAAACTCGTCTCTCAATTGGAAGTCAGTCATGTCTACTGAATTATTTAGGCAGGTTACCTTCGCTTCCTTGGAAACAGGGACTATGGTGATCTGCTTGAAACATGTAGGTATTACAGACTCTGTCAGGGAGAGATTGAAAATGTCAGTGAAGACACACACTTGCCAGTTGGTCTGCGCATGCTTTGAGTACACGTCCTGATAATCCAATCCAATCTTAATCCTATATTGACGCTTTGCTTGTTTGATGGTTCTTCTAAGGGCATAGCGGGATTTCTTATAAGCATCCAAATTAGTGTCCCACTCCTTGAAAGCGGCAGCTCTAGCCTTTAGCTCAATGCGGATGTTGCCTGTAATCCATGGCTTCTGTTTGGGGTACGTACGGTCACTGTGGGGATGATGCTGTCGATGCACTTATTGAGACGATAACTGAGGTGGTAGACTCCTCAATGCCATTGAATGAATCCTGGAACATATTTAAGTCTGTGCTAGCAAAACAGTCCTGTAGCGTAGCATCCGCGTCATCTGACCCCTTCTGTATTGAGCGAGTCACTGGTACTTCTTGCTTTAGTTTTTGCTTGTAAGCAGGAATCAGGAGGATAGAATTATGGTCAGATTTGCCAAATGGATGGCGGGGGAGAGCTTTGTATGCATCTCTGTGTGTAAGGGGTGCGTACTGGCGGCAGAGAAGTCAGACGCAGGAGAGCAAAAACTGTGTTTCCAACGGCGCAGTTTAATAATAAAAACCCACCGGAAACTAGAACAATAAATAAATGGGTACAAAACCCGACACACACCAGACATAACGTGCACAAGCACTTACGATAAACAATTACCGGACAAGGACATGTGGGGAACAGAGGGTTAAATACGCAACATGTAATTGATGGAATTGAAACCAGGTGTGTGGGAAGACGAGACAAATCAAGTGGAAAATGAAAGGTGGCTCGGCGATGGCTAGAAGACCGGTGACGTCCACCGCCGAACGTCGCCCGAACAAGGAGAGGGACCGACTTCGGAGGAAGTCGTGACACTGTGTGTGGAATAAAGGTGGTCTAGAGTTTTTTTTCCTCTGGTTGCACATGTGACATGCTGGTAAAAATGTGGTAAAACTGATTTAAGTTTGCCTGCATTAAAGTACCTGGCCACTAGGAGCGCCGCTTCTGGGTGAGCATTTTCTTGTTTGCTTTATGGCCTTATAGAGTTGGTTGAGTACGGTCTTAGTGCCAGCAACGGTCTGTGGTGGTAAATAGACGGCTACGAATAATATAGATGAGAACTCTCTTAGTAGATAGTGTGGTCTACAGCTTATCATAAGGTACTCTACCTTAGGTGAGCAATACCTCGAGACTTCTTTAATATTAAAACATTGCGCAGCAGCTGTTGCATCAGAGAATATTGCACCAATTGGATCCGCACTTACATGCCGTCCATGTAAATTGACCAGTTCTACCTGGTCTACACATGCTACCTCAATGCCGGATGTCGCACACATACATGTGCTGGTGTCTCTTGCTGCTATTGCTGTTGTTGCTGTAACTAGCTATTACTCGCTATGCTTGCTGTTTTCTGATATCCCAGGGTTCTGTGTTTCTTCATTCAGGGGATTTGGTATAGCATATCGTGCTCACTACCTGTAGTTATTTGATCACCTTTATATGACGCTTCACTCTGGCAGTGAGCTACCCTGAAGGATCAGAGCCCAAGACAATGCATTGTACTATTTTCTAATATATGATTAAATGGTTAAACGTACATGTGGTGTTTCCTTTCTGAACTAGGCCTTACTGATACACATTAAATGAAGTTGACATACGGTATTTGAGAGAATAGCTTGTCTTATCAAGGATATTTTTTTTAAACTGTACCAGACCTAATTCAGTATACATATGGAATATAATCTCTTCCACACAGGCAATGTGGAAGGTGCCCTGGGATACCCATGGGACTTCAGCATTGGTCCCCAGGTAGGAAAGACTGGCCACATAACATATACAAATGTATGTGCATTTGTGTGTGCACAAAGTTTCAAGTTTTCCACCTGGTCCATCCCCAAAGACAGGCCCATGTGAAGAGACCCGCTACAGCTGCAGACATCTGCCCCAGAAAACCGCATCAGGGAGCAGATAGCAGTATGTATTTTTGCATTTGAATATAAGTATTGAGAATGCAGACTAAAACATTCAGGCAACAAGTCAAGTACTGTCATATTTAACAAACTAATTGTTTAGTTTCTATACATTGTTCTTCTGCTTCCAAAACCTAAACCGAGTGTGTGTGAAAGACGTGTAAATCAGCATATGCTGGGGTGGTGTCTGTATACCTAGTAGAGACAGCTGCTCACCAGTAACGCCTCAATCACACCAACAGTGTTTTTGAGCAAAATGGCACACAGCATCATCTTGGTATGTGTGCAACACATTAATGACACATTAATTTTCAAAGTCTGCTGCCTCAGGTTGTATGATGGCAATTTGCATTTACTCCAGAATGTTATGAAGAGTGATCAGATTAATTGCAAAGTCCCTCTGTGCCATGCAAATGAACTGAATCCTCAAAAAGCATTTCCACTGCATTTCAGCCCTGCCACAAAAGAACCAGCTGACATCATGCCAGTGATTCTCTCATTAACACAGGTGTGAGTGTTGACAAGGACAAGGCTGGAGATCTCTGTCATGCTGATTGAGTTCGAATAACAGACTGGAAGCTTCAAAAGGAGGGTGGTGCTTGGAATCATTGTTCTTCCTCTGTTCACCATGGTTACCTGCAAGGAAACATGTGCCGTCATCATTGCTTTGCACAAAGGACTTCACAGGCAAGGATATTGCTGCCAGTAAGATTGCACATAAATCAACCATTTATCGGATCACCATGAACTTCAAGGAGAGCGGTTCAATTGTTGTGAAGAAGGCTTCAGGGTGCCCAAGAAAGTCCAGCAAGTGCCAGGACCGTCTCCTAAAGTTGATTCAGCTGCGGGATCGGGGCACCACCAGTACAGAGCTTGCTCACGAATGGCAGCAGGCAGGTGTGAGTGCATCTGCACGCACAGTGAGGTGAAGACTTTTGGAGGATGGCCTGGTGTCAAGAAGTGCAGCAAAGAAGCCACTTCTCTCCAGGAAGAACATCAGGACAGACTGATATTCTGCAAAATGTACAGAGATTGGACTGCTGAGGACTGGGGTAAAGTAATTTTCTCTGATGAATCCCCTTTCCTATTGTTTGGGGCATCCGGAAAAAAGCTTGTCCGGAGAAGACAAGGTGAGTGCTACCATCAGTCCTGTGTCATGCCAACAGTAAAGCATCCTGAGACCATTCATGTGTGGGGTTGCTTCTCAGCCAAGGGAGTGGGCTCACTCACAATTTTGCCTAAGAACACAGCCATGAATAAAGAATGGTACCAACACATCCTCCGAGAGCAACTTCTCCAAACCATCCAGGAACAGTTTGGTGTCGAACAATGCCTTTTCCAGCATGATGGAGCACCTTGCCATAAGGCAAAAGTGATAACTAAGTGGCTCGGGGAACAAAACATCGATATTTTGGGTCCATGGCCAGGAAACTCCCCAGACCTTAATCCCATTGAGAACTTGTGGTCAATCCTCAAAAGGCGGGTGGACAAACAAAACCCACACATTCTGACAAACTCCAAGCATTGATTATGCAAGAATGGGCTGCCATCAGTCAGGATGTGGCCCAGAAGTTAAGTGTCAGCATGCCAGGGCAGATTGCAGAGGTCTTGAAAAAGAAGGGTCAACACTGCAAATATTGAATCTTTGCATCAACTTCATGTAATTGTCGATAAAAGCCATTGACCCTTATGAAATGCTTGTAATTATACTTCAGTATTCCATAGTAACATCTGACAAAAATATCTAAATATCTAAACTTTGTGAAAATTCATATTTGTGTCATTCTCAAAACTTTTGGCCACGACTGTTCAGTTTGACGCATATGTTCGATAAATCCAACTATGCACCACACAGAACGCACTGAAACTGCCTCTGCAACGCAAGGCAAATGCAGCGTTCCATTGGAAATTAATGTACTTCTGGTGTACCAAAATGCATTTTCACTGTCGGTGTGATCGAGGCGGAATCTTAGTTCGAGGTGTGTCCAATCTGGACTATGTTAGATGGACAACCCATGCCAATGTTCAATTGTTTAAAAAAGTGATGGTCCACAAAAATGAAACAAAAAATCCAAACTCTCCTCTTCTTCACCAGGTGAAAGCCAGCCTAATAATGAGTTTCCAACATATTATTTTTTACCTGTTAAGTCATTTCCAATCAACTTCAAATGCCTTCGCAGGTAGGGACAAAATGGTTGCTCGTGCCAGGCGTTCTGAGTCGGCTGAGGACAGTCGAGCCGGATGCACCACAGATATCTGGCACTCCCTGACAAAGGACCTGGTGGAGGAGAGTATTCCCTGCGGGACACAGGAAATGAAGAGGAGGCCGTCCACAGCCAGGCAACACAGGCATGAATACTCCAGGTATGACCCTTGAACACAATAAGTTTGGGAGTAGGAAAGTGTCAAGTCATGCCGAGGTGACTGTGGTGCTGGCTTACTGTGATGATGATTAAGATGGTGATGATTGTGATGGTGTTGGAAATGATGATGATGATGATGATGATGATGATGGTGGTGGTGTTGGGATGTGCTAAACTTTGAACATTGAGATATTAAATGAATGATAGGAAATGAAAAAGACTGGGTTATGTTAGAATTTAATGGTTCTCAGAAGAAAGAAGGCTTTGGAATGTGTTTGATGGAGGAGAGGAGAGCGATGTGTTGATACAGTGGAGACAGATGGACATCTGTGTATTAGATGAAAGAGGGGTTGAGGTCAGGAGGTGAGGACAGATTCTCCGAAGAGAATAATAAATGTTTGGAATCCTGTTACCCTCTTTATTAGCTTCCTGTAGTGCCATAAAATGTAAGGATTGGAGAGAAATTGGAGTGTTTTAAGGAGGATGCATATAAACTGTGAAGTCTGAAATCTTTTGCTGCCTGTTTTCAGCTGTACAGAACCTTTGGGGAATGATTAAACTTGGTTAAAGCTTCTATAGTGTCTGAGTAATTTACTCTGAAAAATAAGGACCTAACAGTGGTGATGAGGATGGAGGTGATGAGGATGGAGGTGATGAGGATGGAGGTGATGAGGATGGAGGTGATGAGGATGGAGGTGATGAGGATGGAGGTGATGAGGATGGAGGTGATGAGGATGGAGGTGATGAGGATGGAGGTGATGAGGATGGAGGTGATGAGGATGGAGGTGATGAGGATGGAGGTGATGGATGGAGGAGATGATGATGGAGGTGATGATGATGGTGATGATGTTTATGATGATGGAGAAGATGGTGATGGAGAGGATTGTGATGATGATTGTGATGATGATGGAGGTGATGGTGATGATGGTGATGGAGATGATGGTGATGATGATGGAGGTGATTATGAGGATGATGACTGCGGTGCTATGCAATAGTGCCTCAGGCAGTGTGCGGATCACAGATGTCCAGCTGCAGGGTCTGTTAGTGAGGCTGGGAAACTCCTCCCAGAGAGAGCAGGACATCGGGGGGTTCCGTCTCCAGCAGAACGTAGCAGGACGTCCCATTGCAGAGTTCCTCTTCCCTCCCAGAACACTCCTCCAGCCAGCTAGCTCTGTTACGGTAGGCCTGTGATGAAAACACAGACATTAATCCTTTGGTGAACATTGGTATAGGTTGTCATAGTATATCGGCTTTTGTTTACAAAAAAAGCCTCATTTAATTTTCAATTTAACCAATCATTCTAGGAGGTAGTTTATGCTTTGACAGAGGTTTATGAAGTTGACTCAGTTTTGACCGTGATTTGTACTGTACTGTAAGGTTTGGTCTGAAGCCTCTGGAAGGAAGACACAGAGCCCATGGGACTTCCTTTGGGTTGGGTTGGAGCGCATCATGTTGAGACCAGAGTGCACCACAGTCCTATGCAAAGACAATGGCCAAGTGAGAACACTGTGAGGGGTGAAGGATGATTGAGTGTTCTGCCCCTATGGTTTGATGGACTACATTATTTGCCCTTTTTCACATAATTAATCTAAAAACACATTTCCTACAAGTCTCTTGTATGTTAGCATTGAATGTGCTGTATTCATAACATGTAATGATCTGCATACTCTGGTGGGTGGGGTGGCTAGGCCATAGCATGGTACACACCTGCACGCTGTACTGGGATAAAGCCACAAAAGGCCTGGGCTGAGCATCATGAAAAAGTGGAGAGCTGCAGAGAGGACACTTTGTCCTGTGAAGAGGCAAGCATCCCTGCTACAGAGATCAACTGCCCTGACAACACACCCTTTCTTCTGATTAAAAGGTCATCTGTGTATTCAAATGCAACATTCAACTAATGCTCTGTTGACGTACCATTAGAACAAGAATTGATTGAAGCATTACATAAAGTGATACGATTTCTTTAATGCTAGTGTTTTGATTTTCCTACAGGAAGAAGCATGTGTTTAGGGTGTGCCACAGTCCATGGACCCAGAACCCTTCATCCATAACCCATCCTTCCTGCTCCCCCTGTGCTCTGCTAGACTTCCGGGCCCAGCCCCAGAGCAACCCTGCAAGGAAGCACACCGGTACAGATCTCCATAGTTAAAGTCAGAACTCTTATTCCGCCATTGAATTGAATTACTTTTTTTCTTCTGATTCCTTAATTGAATTTAGAATGCGTGACACATTGAACTTGAGAGATAAGTGTATCATAGTATGGTTCTCAAAGTCAAACTGTGTGTGTACCATCACATGCAGCCGGTGTCCAGGCCAGAAGACCTGCCACCCTACGTTCCCAGGGGACTGGAGTGGGGGGAGGGCCTGTTCGATCAGCAGGGGTATGTAGATATTACACATGCTATTTTTTCTTGCTGCTGACACTGAACAATGTAACCGGTAATTTTGTGGATAGAGAAACTATATGATTCAGTAGGGGACAATTCAAAGTCAGTGTTAGTAACATCCCACTGGGCACAGATATCAATTCAATGTTAATTTAACTGAAATGACGTGGAAACAATGTTTATTCAACCAGTGTGTGCCGAGTGGGATGACCATTACCCAGAGTACAGTAAACATATGGCGCTTTGTGTGTTGTGTCTCAGCCCTGTGTAGGAGGCATGATGTTCCTTGGCTCTCAGCCCCCTTGCACCTCCCTCCTCCAGCAGTACCGCACTGCAGCTAAACTACACAGCCACAACATGGTTATTACTGCTTAGGTGCATGAAAGTCAAAGCGGTAGCTACTGCTGCACAGGCACATGACTGTCCAGGGACTACGGACATGAGACTGAAACCACCTTGGGCAAGCAGCAGAAACAGAGCCCCACTCTAATCTTCATCTGTTTCATTAGATCTACTTAACAGAAGACCCTCTGTACTGTCAGCTTTGGCGTCTATTGGTTGCCTGTTTAAAAATAAAATACAATGTACATGGTTAAATAGTCACAAATGTCAATATTATTCAATTGGATAAAATAAAATAGTATTTCTTTTTTTTTTTTAAATAGGCAGGTTGCAAGTTGGGATGTATTTTATTTTCCTCCAGGTCAAAGAGGTGTAAGAAGTTCAAATGTATTATTCTCAATAAAAAGTCTAACTATAACCTGTCCTTTATCAAAAAGCATTCCATGTAATTTAAAAAGACAGTCAATTGACAAGGTCAAGAAGGTGCTTCTACATCTGCATGGCTTGTTGTTAGGGGTTTTAGGTTGGGTTTCTGTATAGCACTTTGTGACATCTGCCGATGTAAAAAGGGCTTTATAAATACATTTGATGAATTGATTGAACCAAACCAAGACAGAAACACAGGGGATGGAACAGGGTCGAGGGAAACACCACAACAGTGTAAGTGGATCTAGAACTGTCAATCATCCAAATTCTATCTCCTGGTTTTTCCTCACATAACAAAACAACTCCTCCCCAATACTAACTCTAATCCCCCCCTCTCAGGAACTTTAGTTCTGTTCTTTATTTTATCAAGTTAGAAATTATACTATAAACAAAAGATGTATTTGATTTATTAATGTAATCTTTAAAACAATGGTCCCAGCCCTCCCCAATAGTAAAGCTGGACTCAAACATTGTAGATAAAGAGAGGCTTCGCAGCAGGACTCCTAAATGAAGTGTCAACTCCCTTCATCCATGTCACGATTTTAAGCAAATCAACTTTCTCCAGTTTTCCCAAGTGATCTGTCTTATATTTCCTTCATATTTTCATTGACCACTGGCTCGATACACTCACTGGACTCTACCCACACACTCACACATACTACACTGACACGCCAACACACACACACACACACACATTGATGCCACACACTCACACACAGACAGAGTTTCACACTCTTCGCATACACTGCTGCTACTCTGTTTATTATCTATCCTGATTGCCTAGTCACTTTTACCCCTACCTACATATACATATTACCTCGTACCCCTGCACATTGAGGCAGTACAGGTACAACTTGTATATAGCCTCGTTATTTTGTGTTACTGTTTCCTTTATTTTTTCCTACTTTTTAACTCCGTATTGTTGGGAAAGGGCTCGTAAGTAAGCACAGTAAAGCCTACACCTGTTGTATTCGGCGCATTTGACAAATACAATTTGATTTGAAATGCACTTTATTCTATGACGTTCAGTCAACACAGAGCCACAGATGATCCACAACCAGGACCAACCCAAAACCCAGCACAGAGGTCCTCAGTGAATGTGGTCTGGACTCTGTGGAGGAGGGTCATTGTATCCGGGACGCTGTAGAAGGCCAGAGTCCCTGCCCTGCTGTCCAGATACACTCCTACTCTGGTGGAGCAGGGGACAGGGATATCAGTCCTATTCTTATTGTGCCAATAGGAACAACTCGAGTTGCGACACACCAAACTCCAGGACTGATCATTGGAACCAAAGCAACATTCCAATCCGCCCTTCCTGCTGATGCTTCTGTATGTGATGGCTACCTCACACTCCCCCCTCCTATCCACCTCACAGTAGCGGGTTCCAGACAGATCCTCTTTACACAACACCTGGTAGTGGTCTGTGAATCTGTCTGGGTGGTCAGAATAAGACAGAGCCTTGTCACTCCATGACACTTCTCTATTGCACTCAGACAGACGCAGGTGTTGATACGCCGAGTTGGGATCCAACGTGAGATGGCAGTAGTCTAAGAAAGTTAAAAAATTAAATGAAGGTGAAATATGCATTCGTGATAAGGTGTGTGTGTGACGGTATTACTTACTCTCCAAGAACTCCACTCTGGTCTTGGGCTCATGATGGAAATGTACTTCAGCAGCAGCCATTACTATATAGAGTAGGGAGGTATATTAATTAATTCATGTTTTATTAAGAAGCATTCAACACAAATATATACAACATTTAACCAAGATTAAATATTCAATTGTGTGTGTGTATTACTCACATTCTGGTCTTGGGCTGAGGACACAGACTTCGGAGACAGCCGTTACTATATTGTATATAGGCAGACAAATGGATGTATTCATTTATAATCAAGAAGCATTTAACAGAAAGTTAACCAAATATTTTATCTTCACTATATCTGTAACACTTACCTTTTCCAGGTATCTGGACCATTTCCTCCTTCAATACATCCTCCAGTCGCTCCATCATTCCAGAGATGGAGCTCTTCACTTCCTCAAAGGAGAAGTGCTGGTTGGCAGTGATATAGGGTAAGAGCTCAGATGCAGGAGCCACACAAAGAGACTGGAAAGTCTACAGCGGGAGAGAGAGAGTAGGAGAGGAAAAGTAGACAATAAGAAAATATGAAGAATTCTGGAGCTCAGAGGTTATATGTTGTGTAGAAGTAAGGAATCCTGGGTCATGCTTGATGGGCACAAACGGGGAACATATGACACAAAAATAAACATTCTTATTGAACAAGCTCGGGTAGTTTCGTGCCTAGCTCTGAACACCGCCCTGCCACTGTGGATAGAAAGACGTCACCTTGAAGAAATGAATGTTGTCCTCTGCTTGTGCGAGCTGCTCCAGATCCTTATCTCTCCTCTTCAGCTCAGCTATCTCCTGCTCCAGTTGCTCCAGGAGTCCTTCAGCCTGGCTTACTGACGCCCTCTGGTGGGCGCTGATTAGCTCCTTCACCTCACAGCGCCTTTTCTCAATGGAGCGGATCAGCTCAGCAAAGACCAGCTCACAGTACTCCACTGCTGCCTGTGCAGGAAGCTGTTACGAGAGAAGAAGATAGAAGGACGGGGGGGGGGGCATTTTAACCAGCACATTCACTCTGCTCTCACCTAGACCCATAGAGATAGATAGAGCACTCCTCTTTGCATCGGTGTCATTGTAGTGTCTGTGACAGCATAGGCAGTGCAATTGAGTCAGTCTCCATTTTGAGGTAGTACATTTTCTTCCTCACAATTGGCTAATCCCTCCTGATGACACAGTTGGACATGACTCCAACAAAGTCACCAGGAGGGATCAGTCAATGAAGTTAGAAGTCCCACCCAGTTAACTACATTAAAATAGTGGAAGCCCTTAACGGCGCTGCCCACGCTAATTTGGCCTTCTGGCCACTAGAGGCCTCTATCATTCTCTATGCCTAGACCCCAGACAATCTGTCTGTTCCTATAGTGTGTCCCAGTGGTATTTGGCTCCTCCCTGGTTTTAGTTCAGGAATAGTATGTAACTTTCTACAAAATAAATGTACATACTCTAAATGGTTAATAAATACTCACTGAAAGGGACATCACCGCCTGTCTTACATCTCCTTCTCTCTCACACAGATTCTCAGCCCGACCTGCTGCCGTTTCTCCCTCAGCTGCCCCTGTAGAGAATAACCATTTCAAATGATTACCAAAATTAAAACAGTTTTCATAAACAGACCAAGTTATGTTTTTGAGTGGGGAAATAGTTATGGAACTACACTTGTCATATGGCAACAAAATTATTATGCTAAACAAATCACTTAGACTAATTTAACTGATAAATGAGTGCCTTCAAGACAAAAAGGTTACGATAGTTCAGAGTTCATGCCTCTGCAGTGTATGTAAATGAGTGACCTTTGAGGATATGGTCTGGGTGTTATCTGGCCCATCATGCTGTTTTCTGTAATCTACTCCATCCTTTGTTTTAAAGTGATTTTGTTGTGACAGCCTATTTTGTCTAACATAGTTGGTTTTTGACTCTATCATCAGTCAATTTGAAAGCAGAATAGAGATTTTACAAATAAGAACCTAATTGTGGATTATGTGATACTGACCCCTGAGTGTTGTCACTGGAACAACTCAATTTTGGCTGGAATTTCCTGCTCTTCCAGTTTCTGGCAAAACAGTAAGCAATAACGAAGCTGATCTCTAAATATAAAACATTATATATGGCAATATTATGTTCCAGATCCATAGGCCTACCTGTTTCTCAGTCATCTCTGCTGCTGCGGCTGAGTCATCATGATCATACTTCACATATTCAGGTCCAGGGAAACAAGAAACAGAGGGAACCGTTTTGAAATCGGTCTTCAATTTCTCTACCAACTCAGCCAGCATAATGTTTCGATTCAGAGCAGGTCTTGGGGTGAAGGTCTGTCGGCACTGGGGGCAGCTGTGAATTCCCTTTTGGTCATCAAGAGACCAATATTCCTTGATACAGCCTTTACAGTAGCTGTGTCCACAGGGAATAGTCACTGGATCCTTCAGTAGATCCAGGCAGATCGAACAACTGATCGAGTCCATGGTCTCGACTATTCTGGTGCACACACCAACCAACTGAGTCCCAAGTGGTGAATGCTGAGGAGTCGAAGAGAAGGGCTATCACGTGCGCTGCTGTTACGATAGAAGTGTTTACACTTCCTGTTTGGGTTGGGTCGTAGGTAATCTCGGAAAACCCAGATTTGTGTCCGTTTTGACGGAACATTGAGGGGGTTCGATTCATCCTGTCCGGGCGCCCGTGTAGGCGTATTTCGCTTCGGCTGAAAATGTATTGCATTCGATTTGGAACCGGGCTGCCTCCCATGTGTGTACCGGGTGCCCCGATCAAAGGTCAGGGCGAAATCGCCTCAAAACAAAAGTGACGTAGGGCTAATTAAGCACGTATAGTAATTAACAAGGATTATGTGTTTACCCATGTAAAATGGACTACTTTTGATAAAAACGCGTTATGTGCATGCCATCCCAATAAAAACTAGTTAGGCAATTCTACAATTTTATGGATAAGATTGTTATGTTTGTGGACGATGCCTTGACAAAATGACCGACTGGTGGAGATTACTATTCAATTCGAGAATGGAACGCCTCCCTCCCCGCTTTCGCCCAATTACGTTACTGGTTCATGCCCGGTGCTCCGCGTGTCAGCATAATCGAATCTGCCCATTGGTAACATTGTAGAATGAGAAACCATGTCTATCTGCGACGTTCGTGGCTCTGTTAGATTGATTGACCCCCCCAAAAAATATCCATGATTGTGGACATTTGTAATAGACCAACAGGTAGTAATTTAATATAGTTTACAACCAACTATGTTAACATCCAAACTATATTTTACAACGTCAGTTAGTTACTTCAGGTATGATATTAATTCATAACATACAGTAGATAATGTTACCCTTATCTTTTCTTCCACTTCTAGGCGGATTCATTTTCTTCCTCAAAATCCTTCCTACAAATGGAATTCAAGTCATTGCTGATCCTCCATTTTAGTTTTTAATCATTGTTTTTCCCCATCGTAGACAGCTTGGTCTGCTACCAAGAGCTTTCAGCAATTGTTGTTACTGGAACACTCACACACAGTGGAGAAGTCAACACACAAAAAGTATTTTATAAAAGCAGTGAATTGAGTCATCCAAGTCCACACAGAAGAGAAACTACACTATTGCCTCAATCAGCACAATGCTATGTGATTGTCCACTTAGTCCCGTATTTAATGTACAGCCTTTGATGTCCTGCTGTTGACGAAGTCTGCTTTCTTATATCCAGCCAACCAAATGATGAGGAAAAGCAACACAGATTAATTAAAAACTATTGTCACCACACAAAATGTTTCTTATCCTTTGAGGTTATACTGTGTATGGGGCCTTATCTTCCTATAGGCCCTGTGGAGCTCTGAGTGGCTCCACATGCTGTGTAGTAGGATGCAGGCTGCCTGGCCAGCCCTGGTGGGACCAAACCTAAAGGGACACAAGGTTACGGTCATTGGACATAAAATGAACAGCATAAAGCAAGGAGAAGAGGTTTAACAGATTCAAATAAATTCCCTCCAATCCAACTCATAATGTTCAGGAATAATACAGTGCATTTTAAGGCCGTCTGCAGTCCTTGCATAGCATCAACCAACAGTGCCACATCGACTGTGCAGTCGGGCATCAGATTACTATGTACAGTATATCATGTGGTTAGTGGACATGTTAAATCCAGACAATGTAGTCAGCCTGGAACGCAGCCGTGGTCTTCAGAAGCTACCCACTGTCCTTTGCGCTGATGTTGATGATCTTGGGCAGCGCCCCGTGGTTGACGATGGCCCTGACGTGCTGTGTCTCATCCTGGCTCAGGTTAATGAGGATGTGGCACAGGGACACAGTCACCTCTGTAGGCAGGTCTGTGCTCGTGTCGGAGTTGGGTAACATGACCACCAGCTGTGGCAACAACTGTTTGACTACAGAGAGAGTGGAACGCTTCGTGAGAGATTGATTTTCTACAGCAGCAGGTTTATGCTGCTGTGCTTTTACATACACTTACAAGTCTAAAGACAAATACTTTGTGGGACTTATGTAGGACTAAAACAATGCAGTTGATGAGTCAATTCACAGCTCACCAATGTGAGCGTGAAGCTCTCTGTAGCGTGAGATGTTACATCGCAGGGACACAGCAGTCTTCTTCACAACCATCCCTCCTTCCTGGAGCATCTTCATGGCCTGGAGTAGACCACTCTCCCGCTGTACTATGGTGTGGACGATGGCCTGGGATACCTGCCCAAACATAGCCATGAGTCCAACATCATCAACTGACAGTCAATATAGTAATGCATAATATAGTAGTCACATCAATTTAATACTTACCATACAGTCAAGTCATGACAACATAATAGATGTGTGGCTGTATTGTAGTTATTCCAAATCAAACCCATGGGAAAATCAATTCCACACTCCCAGAAGTGTACATAGCCCATAGAAATAGGATCAAAGATCTGTGATATAGCCTTACCAGGCCGTTCCCAGCTGTGATGTTCTGTAGGGCTCCGATGGCAGCCTCCTGGGTGTAGGGACAGATGCTGTGTGCCATGATTGACAGGTACATGCGCACTGTGATGGCGCTCCACAGCCACTCCATCCCACAGGGACTACCCTTCTCCTCCAGCAGAGGGCACTTTGGTTCAAGACGCTATAGGACCAAAACAACCTAAAAACTTTGAATTAATGGGCTTCCTGTTAACTCCCAGATTTCACATACATTTTCAATTAACGTGTATAAGGCTTTTAATAAATACATTTGTCAAAGAAAACCGGGCTTAAAGAGTTCGTTCAAAACATATGCTTTACCACTTACCAAGGCGGATTATCCATAACATAGGAATTGCTCATTTTCTTTAGTGGTAATAACTTACTTATAACCAGATATAAACAGTGCATGTCAAGTACATAAGGGCCACAAAGATGATAACAGCCACAACATAGAGGTCATGGGAGCCTACCTGGATGATTTTGGCACTGCGGGAGCCGAAACAGCCGGGGGTCTTGTTCTTTGGAGCCAGGTTGAGTCGAGACTCGCTGGCATACTTCTGTGGAAGCTCCACCTGGTAGGAGAGATTGTGTAGGATGCACACACAGTTCTCTGTGGACTGTGGGAGGAAAGAAGTGGTTCTGATCAGGGGACTATGATTTTAAGATCAAACATTCTGCAGATGTCTGTTGCACAAAAATTCAATTGGAGAATAGAGCTGGTTCATGATTTTCTCTATATTTAACACTAAAAGGAGAGATTAATAAGTTGTTCTAGAGACATAAATTAATCAAATAGGCAAAAAGTCTTATTTAATTTCCCTGTGTCTATTTATTCCAGCTACAAATGTTCAGTAATGCTTGTACGAAAATAAACAAGTGAACACTTTGCACAAAACGGATGTAGTAGACCACTGAGTCAATAAGGTTCTCACACTGCTGCATGGCTGTTCTCCCTTCTGGACCAGCCGAGCTTATGTTCCTGACAACAACAATGACAGGTTGTCATTATCGCCACTAGGCAACAACAAAAGCATTCTTTACATTCCAGACATTGGCCAAACTGGCTAAATATCTATCCTAGCTGTTGGCCGGATGAGCCAAATGTTTATGTAACGGAGAGATATTTGGAGTATTTTAAAAAGGTTCTGTTGTCTGCAGTTAAAGCCATTAGAATACGTCATTGTAATAAAATGTCTATGCGTTGAGAGATAGCAACATGTATTTCAAGCACAAAGGAAACATAAGAAAAAGAGTAACATGAGTTAATCTTTCACTTTAATTTCAACCACTTGTCAATGAGTCAACTGTTCCACTTCCTTTTAGATGAAGTCTGCACATAGAGAAAAAAAACATGACAGTTGCCTCAATACATGTGACCAAATGGTCATTATTTATTCCTAAACATTCTGCAGTGTTTTTGTTAACGTCAAGCCAAATACAGTAACATTAGTGATGACCCAAGGTTATGGCTGTGAGTTGGAGTGTTGGAGCGTTGGACTAGTAACCGGAAGGTTGCAAGTTCAAACCCCCGAGCTGACAAGGTACAAATCTGTGGTTCTGCCCCTGTTCCTAACAGTTAACCCACTGTTCCTCATTGAAAAGAAGAATTCGTTCTTCATGACTTGCCTGGTTAAATAAAAAAGTTTTTGTTTTAAATCAGGCCAAAGACGGAGGAATTTACACAAGTCTCAGCGTTACACAAGTCAATGGTTGCCAGGGCTTGATAGCACCAGCCTATATGGATTCAGAGGTTTCAACTCTACTAGAGCCACTAAGAGGGAGAGGGCTCCATTAATAATTTAGTCCCGGACTGTTTTCAGTTGTATCGGTTGCTAGGCAAAAGCAAAACACTCCTTGTTATACCATGTTGCGTTTGTCAGGTGGTATATTTGTGCCAAACCAAATCAATGGCAGTCGGTTCAACAGGAACACAAGGTATGCAGGATATTGTTTTCAGCGCATTGCTGCTCCATCGAGGTGATGCTGCCTAGGCAGAAGTCATCATGCCTGTTTTGCCAGGTAGAAAGGAGTAACAGGATGATGATGGCCTTTGAGGAACCTCACAGTTCTCACTCATGGCGAGGAGGCTGTCAGAGATAAATATAATAATCTTGACAAAGCCTTGTGAGATGTAACACTGTGGTGAGAGATGGATTGGACATGAACCGCCTGGGTCACCGTATAATAATCAGCGCCTTAAGTATTCACACCCCTCGACTCTTTCCACATTTTGTTGAGTTAGAATACATTTAAAATGAATTCAATTGAGATTGTGTCACTGATCTACACACAATACCCTGTAATGTTAAAGTGGAATTATGTTTTTAGCCATGTTTAGAAATGAATTCAAAATGAAAAGCTGAAATGTCTTGAGTCAATAAGTAGTCAACCCTTTAACGGCAAGCCTAAATAAGTTCAAGAGTACAAATGTGCTTAAGTCACATACTAAAGTAGCATGGACTCACTGTGTGCAATAATATTGATTAACATGATTATTTTAATGACTACACCTTCTCTGTACCCCACACATACAATTATCTGTATGGTCCCGCAGAGAATTTCAAAGATTGAACGAAAATGACCAGGAAAGTTGCTTTTTGTTGCCAATGCCTCGCGAATAGCACCTATTGGTAGATGGGTAAAAAAAGACATTGAATATCACTTTGAGCATATTGAAGTTATTAATTACACTTTGGATGGTTCTTGAGTGGCCTAGTTACAGTTTTGACTTAAATCAGCTTGAAAATCTATGAGGAGACTATAAAATGGCTGTCTAGCAATCATCAACAACCAATTTGAATTGGAATTTTTTTCCATTAATAAGTAGGCAAATATTGTACAATGCAGGTGTGCAAAGCTCTTAAGAGATTTACAGAGAAATACTCACAGCCAAAGGTGATTCTAACATGTATTGACTCAGAGGGTTGAATACTTATCTAATCAAGATATATTAGTGTTTTATAGTGCAATATTATCTTTTTTTTAATCTTCCACTTTGACAGAGTATTGTGTAGATTGTTGAATAAAAAAATAAGACATCCGTTTTAATCCCACTTTGTAACAACAAAATGTGGAAAAAGTCAAGGGGTGTGAATACCTTCTGAAAGCACTGTATACCATTTAGCAGAAGCTTTAACCAAAGCGACTTACAGTCATGCATGCATACATTTTACATACGGATGGACCCAGGAATCGAACCCACTGTCCTGGCTTTGAAATACACCACGCTCTACCAACTAAGCTACAGAGGACCATCAATCAAGAAATTATTTCATGATCATTCCAAACATAACTACTATACCCCTTTCTGCATCCCACTGCCTAGTGTCTATCCCAGGCTGCCCTAAGATGGATCCCTAGAAATACTTGACCACAGATACTACATAGGTCAGTGTCAAACACACAAATGGCCAATAAACGCCTTTGTCCAGACCAGACGACCTACCGGAGGCAGCCAGTGGCGTTGTAAAAGGTGTCTGGGTCAGCCAGCATGCCATCTTTGGGGTTCTCCCCCTCAGACAGGCCTGAGCAGGGCACCAGTACAGAAGTGGTCAGGATCTCCAGGGCCTCTTTGGAGAGATGCTCCTTCAGCAGGTCATGGGAGGATAGGTTCCACAACAGCCCTGTGGAACATGTTTCATACTTAGGTTACTACTGTGTCATTACCATTTTACCCTGTAAGTTCATTTCAATCACATATTCACAAAGCGTCTCAGAATAAGAGTGCTGATCTAGGATCAGCCCCCCATTCATTGTGATTTAAACGGCTAAACTGATCCTAGATCAGCTCACCTGCTCTGAGGCACTTGTGAATACGCGCCCTGGTCATTAATAAAGTTCTAGGACGATTTCTTTCAGATCTACATGAGCAGGTGTTCAAACTATGCAGTGAGCTGCCGCCGGGTCTCTATGTCGCGACTTCTCCTGAGCAGACACAGTGCAGGGGCCACGCCCTCGTTGTCCTTCACCTCCATCTTGTTCTCGCTGCTCTCGAAGACAACGTTTCAGAGCGCCCCCGCCACTATGCGCTCCAGCTTCTCGCTGTCGCTCTGCAGCAGTTTGATCAGCCTGGGTATACCGTGAAGGTAGAACACCTGGGGACAGACAGGAAGAGATCTTCATCTACCCTGGTTTCCTATGAAGAGTGAGCTCAACATGAATTTCTCATGCAAATCACCCACATAATCTCAATATAAATTGAAGGGTAAATACCCCTACCAATCCAATTATTTGAAAATAGCACATACTGTATAGTCAACATCAGCTGTATTGTAGGCCTCCAGCCTGGGAACCTTTAACCTTAATTGAGCGGCCAAGTCAACCGCTGCAAATCAAGTCGGTACTGGTACCTTGTGTATATAGCCAAGTTATCCTTACGCATTGTGCATTTATTACTACTTTTGTATTATTTCTCTATTTTCTTTCTCTGCATTGTTGGGAAGAGCCTGAAAGTAAGCATTTCACTGTTAGTCTACGTGCATGTGACAAATTACATTTGATTTGAGTTGTTGAGAACTAAATTAATTGCCAGATGTAATCAACTACAGGTTTGTGTAGAACACATAAGCCATCTTACAGCGCAGTGACTTCATTCACGTCTGTCTGCTGGATCTCTGGCTCCGCCGCCGCCCTCATCTGGCCCATGTCCACCTCCATGCTGACCAGCGAGGCCGGGTACGAGCGAGGCCATTTGGCTCCCACATGCTTCTGGTTCTTCCTCCCCACCTGGCCCAGCCAGGCCAGGCCCTCTGCTCTCTGGGTAGCATTGAATGACCCATAGCCTGTTTGTCTCCTCGCCCCCCTTTGAACCTCCATCAGGTAGGGGCTGTTGTCGGTGCGAATCGCAGGGCTGCTGCACAGGAATGAGTGGTCTGCAGAGAGGGGCTGAGGCCCTCGAGTCTGTCTGAGGGACTGGCCCCAGTGGTAGTTGCCGCCGTTAGCCATGGGGTGCGTCCTTGTGCTACGGGCCACTTCCGAATGGGCATAACGTCGCATCAAGTCTGTCCCGTACGACCGCTCCTCTGAAGTCCATCATGGGCGGCTGGCTAGGGCCGGGGAGGGTGCAGGTTCCAAAACGGAGTTTCCCGTAAGCCAGATGGGAGCGAGGTAACTCAGGGCTGGTGACTGGGGTCAAATCCACCCTCTTAGGTGGACTTCTTATATTCTCCTTGAAAGACGACAGGCTGCTGAAGTCCCTGCCTCCAATCTGGCCCAAAGATGATTGTGTCTACATGGAAAGGTGAAAAGCAGAGGTTGCCCCGTTTCAGAAGGCTCACAACTGAATCAACCATAAAGACATTTCTGGTAATAATGCTAAAACATCTGTGTAAAGCTGTTGCATTTAATTGGACACAGTCTTGATGACTCAAAGCAACACAAAAGGTTTAGGGAAAAAGATCATACAAAATGCTCTCTCTGATGTCTGAATAACCACTGTTGTTTGTATTGTTACATCATCCCGTATTGTGTGTTTTAAAGCCACACTTTAGGTTTCCTCTATGAATAATAAAAGCTATTATTCAATAAAATGCAGTTCCATCCATTTGTCTATGTGAGATGATATAATTTCAGCGTTTGGTAGAACAGACAAAGGGGTGATAAATATGTCAAGTGTGTCAGGAGGAAAGGCTTTGTCACATTTTTGAGATGGTATCTAACACTCTCTGCCCTATGGGCTTGGGGCTTACAATAGAGATGGGTATCTAACACTCTCTGCCCTATGGGCTTGGGGCTTACAATAGAGATGGGTATCTAACACTCTCTGCCCTATGGGCTTGGGGCTTACAATAGAGATGGGTATCTAACACTCTCTGCCCTATGGGCTTGGGGCTTACAATAGAGATGGGTATCTAACACTCTCTGCCCTATGGGCTTGGGGCTTACAATAGAGATGGGTATCTAACACTCTCTGCCCTATGGGCTTGGGGCTTACAATAGAGATGGGTATCTAACACTCTCTGCCCTATGGGCTTGGGGCTTACAATAGAGATGGGTATCTAACACTCTCTGCCCTATGGGCTTGGGGCTTACAATAGAGATGGGTATCTAACACTCTCTGCCCTATGGGCTTGGGGCTTACAATAGAGATGGGTATCTAACACTCTCTGCCCTATGGGCTTGGGGCTTACAATAGAGATGGGTATCTAACACTCTCTGCCCTATGGGCTTGGGGCTTACAATAGAGATGGGTATCTAACACTCTCTGCCCTATGGGCTTGGGGCTTACAATAGAGATGGGTATATAACACTCTCTGCCCTATGGGCTTGGGGCTTACAATAGAGATGGGTATCTAACACTCTCTGCCCTGTGGGCTTGGGGATTACAATAGAGATGGGTATCTAACACTCTCTGCCCTATGGGCTTGGGGATTACAATAGAGATGGGTATCTAACACTCTCTGCCCTATGGGCTTGGGGATTACAATAGAGATGGGTATCTAACACTCTCTGCCCTATGGGCTTGGGGATTACAATAGAGATGGGTATCTAACACTCTCTGCCCTATGGGCTTGGGGCTTACAATAGAGATGGGTATCTAACACTCTCTGCCCTATGGGCTTGGGGATTACAATAGAGATGGGTATCTAACACTCTCTGCCCTATGGGCTTGGGGATTACAATAGAGATGGGTATCTAACACTCTCTGCCCTGTGGGCTTGGGGATTACAATAGAGATGGGTATCTAACACTCTCTGCCCTATGGGCTTGGGGCTTACAATAGAGATGGGTATCTAACACTCTCTGCCCTATGGGCTTGGGGCTTACAATAGAGATGGGTATCTAACACTCTCTGCCCTATGGGCTTGGGGATTACAATAGAGATGGGTATCTAACACTCTCTGCCCTATGGGCTTGGGGATTACAATAGAGATGGGTATCTAACACTCTCTGCCCTATGGGCTTGGGGCTTACAATAGAGATGGGTATCTAACACTCTCTGCCCTATGGGTTTGGGGATTACAATAGAGATGGGTATCTAACACTCTCTGCCCTATGGGCTTGGGGCTTACAATAGAGATGGGTATCTAACACTCTCTGCCCTATGGGCTTGGGGCTTACAATAGCTGCACATCCCGGAGACTATCCAATTCGTTTTTTATTCAAACCATATGGGCGGTACATTCAAAACCAAAGCAGCCCACAGTTTATTTTAGGGGCAATAGATAGATACCATCTCATTTTCCTGCTGTTTCTTGTGAAGTTCATCACCTCGGTAACCCACTAAATAGGGAATTCAAGTTTAAAAAAATAAAAATTAACACACTTCACGTAACCTCCAGACACATTGCCATGTAGGGTGAAGTCCCTTGCTCCGGTGTTGAATCGCGTAGCTGTTCATTCTAACATTCAGGCTCTCTGATGAACTAAAGCACCTGTGACTGTGGATAGTGTGTATATTAAAGGACTGGCCTTACCTTCATGTTTGACAAGATAATTGGATGGCTTTCTGGATAGTTGAAGACTACCTGAAAGATACACCACATGTGTTCTGAAGGATCATGCCATCTCGCCAATTCCCTAATTACCATCTGGATGCACGCCCTCTCCTATTGGAAAGGTAAATGGGGAGGACTGCAAATACAGCAGACTAGAGGAGATTGAATATAATAGTTTGCTGACATGATTGCAAACATCATGACAAAGAATTTGACACCAATGACCAGGCCTGCATGTCCATTCGGTTTCATCTGGTTTCGATCCGTCCTGTATTTCCTGGTAGACTATGCCGAAACAGTTTTACCCCCCAATCATCAACTTCTGATTCCCTTGGCGATTTCAATAGGCTAATCTTGCAGACCTTGTTTCTTCGTACAGACTCAATGAAAAACACATTTTAGATTACCATTTTACCATTGGACGTTGTCTTTTTGCCCTTACGAGCAAGTGTGAGCTGCACTTGTTGCTGAACACGAAAACTCCGGTCGTTTGAATGGGTATATGTATAATCCTCTGGTGGTAATACCAAACTCGTGTCATCTGCGTCAAGTGTGAAGGAGTCTAGTGTAGGTAAAACCAATTTATTAAATTGCGACTCTTCCATGATTCCGTAGCTCTCCAAACGTGTAATTCCATAACATAGCCCGCAGATTCATCAAAAGTGTCACTATCGTCCTTTCCCGACCCGTTCATATACAGTGAAGTACTCGGGTGAGTCTGTTCCAGTGCAAGTGAGACAGTTGAGTTCATTGTCACTGTGGTGTGGTCTGTATTAGTCGACACCTGTAATATAATTTTATAAATAAGGAAGCGAGGACATTCTCTGGCAAATAGCAACCCTTGTAGATCCGGGATGGGCAACTGGCACCCTCCCCTTTATAGGCCCGCGGATAACTCTCCCACCAACCACTTTTTTTTAGGATCTGTCAGGGTTTCAATTTACTGTTGATAGTTGGACTATTAGAAAATACAATATGCTATTTCAAAATGTGGTTGTGCATCAGCAGTTTTTCTCTTATGTCAGTTACTGACTGTCACTCACTTAGTTCATATCAGCAAAACTTTTTTAGATTGGTTTGTTAGTCTAGCGCCCAGCTATCTAATCATGTTCGAATTATCGACCGGCCCCCATTGATCATCAGATATCATATAAAAAACTTCAAACATGTCTACACCCTATGGCAAAATGTAAAAACATTGCAGGAAATTGTCTGTAAAACTGTAAATGTTTCTCTCTGCCCAACCTGGTCTCAGAGCATTTTGTATTATTCTGTATGTAAATTAGGGACAATCCATTTAGTATGATATGTTATGTTTAGTTTGGTATGTATTATTTTGTGGATGCCCATCATCTATTTCTTATATATATTACGAATGACAATTCGTATGAAACTAATTTGCTAAACTTATGATATGTTACAAATTCCAATTTGTTGTGATTGTTGTTAGCTAGGTGGCTCACGCTAGCTAGGCTGGGGCTTAGCGGAAGGGTTAGCTAACATGAAAAGTAGTTGAAAAGTTGCTAAAGTTATACACCCACCCATCCACCCCGACCAACCACCCTCCTTTTGTTTTTGTCTTAATAAGTAACCTCTCTTGTGTAATTATACCACACCAAATATAACATATCATACTAATTTGATTGTCTCAGATTTACATTTACTATGTTACATATAGCCTGAGACCAGGCTGCTCTATTGAAAAAAATGAGCAGAATTGCATGAAATGAGTTATACAATTGCAAAATCTTCTCTCTGGCCCATGGCAAAATATGTAGAATTGCAGGAAATTAATTCAAACTTCAATTTTCTCTTTGCTGTCAAGGGGGGCTGATAAAAGGTTTTGCTTGCAAGGTGGGGGGAGGGGCAACTTCACATAAGACACCCAAAATGCTAGAGCCGGCACTGACTGCACTTGTAGGTTAACAAACCAGTGCCAAATGTATTAATTCAGTTTTTTGTGGGGGCCCCACCCCCATCAACATTGCCCATCCCTGTTGTAGATCAGTGGTTCCCAACCTTTTTCGGTCACTATACCACCAACTGAATTTTGCTGCGCCCGAAGTACCCCTGAAATACCCCCTCATGCATTTTAACAGTAGGCCTATGGTCTCTGAGTATTCTCAAGTACCCCCTGTGGATAGGCCAAGTACCCCAAGGGCTCCTAGTACCCCTGATTGGGAACCACTGTTGTAAATTATGCAGAATTTCTGGATGAGGTCTTTTTTTGCCATTGTTTCCATTTACTATCCAATCATTTCTGATATGCAACACCTGTATCACACCTGTCAATTACTAATACCATTTGAATCTCACAAAGTCACACTTTATGATTTCTATACCAAAGTTGGGTAGTTCTGTGTCATAATCAAGCAACAGTTTTGTTTATGCCTGAAGAGGCAGGCAGGCATGTACCTGAAAAGGAATGTAATGCTCCTAAGCATGTGATGTGTGTGTTGTGTGTCAAGTTGGGTACTGTGACAAATATCAAGAATATTAGTGCAAATGGATAAAACAAGTATTTTATTAAACTAATGCACATTAGTTGTAACAAGTGTTATAGGCAAGACCATTCACCTCACTGTGTAATGGCTCTCTACATTTTCATTAAAGGAGGTGTTCCCAGTGCAGTACGGTACTAAGTATGACACAGCACTGCAGATTCTGGTGTGGGAGTTCTTCTCCAGACTGGAGGAGTTGCTGCTGGTACCCAGCTTTACACAGGTACTGATATGACTACATCTTCATCCTATCAATTCAAATGTGAAAAATGTTGCGTTTACAGTTATGAATGAATGAACCCCCTTTAATAAATGAATCAATGGATTGAACATTCACACATTTCCAGTGGGTAGGAGCTAGGGGTTGATTTGGTATTGGACTGCACTCTCCTTTTCCATTTTAACTTTTAAGTTTGTCTCTCTCACCCTCAGACAGCATCTTGTCTCAGCCTTGCCTTCTCTGACCTGGAGGAGTGTGTTCAGTCTGTCTCTGACCTTGAGCACCTGAAGACACTGCTACAGCATCAAAGACACCTGGGACACCTAAACAGAGGTAGGTAGCCTTCAGGTTATCCATACTGAACAAAAAATATAAATGCAACAATTTCAAAGATTTACAGTTCATATCAGGATATCAGTCAATTGAAATAAATGCATTAGGCCCTACATCTATGAATTTCACATGACTGGGAATACAGATATGAATCTGTTGGTCACAGATACCTTAAAAAAAAAGTAGGGGCGTGGATCAGAAAACCAGTCAGTATCTGGTGTGACCACCATTTGCCTCATGCAGTGTGACATCTCCTTTGCATAAAGTTGATCAGGCTGTTGATTGTGGCCTGTGGAATTTATTTATTTATTTATTTTACCTTTATTTAACCAGGTAGGCAAGTTGAGAACAAGTTCTCATTTACAATTGCGACCTGGCCAAGATAAAGCAAAGCAGTTCGACAGATACAACGACACAGAGTTACACATACAGTGTAAGTAAAACAAAGTAAAACAAACATACAGTCAATAATACAGTATAAACAAGTCTATATACAATGTGAGCAAATGAGGTGAGAAGGGAGGTAAAGGCAAAAAAGGCCATGGTGGCAAAGTAAATACAATATAGCAAGTAAAACACTGGAATGGTAGTTTTGCAATGGAAGAATGTGCAAAGTAGAAATAAAAATAATGGGGTGCAAAGGAGCAAAATAAATAAATTAATTAAAATTAAATACAGTTGGGAAAGAGGTAGTTGTTTGGGCTAAATTATAGGTGGGCTATGTACAGGTGCAGTAATCTGTGAGCTGCTCTGACAGTTGGTGCTTAAAGCTAGTGAGGGAGATAAGTGTTTCCAGTTTCAGAGATTTTTGTAGTTCGTTCCAGTCATTGGCAGCAGAGAACTGGAAGGAGAGGCGGCCAAAGAAAGAATTGGTTTTGGGGGTGACCAGAGAGATATACCTGCTGGAGCGTGTGCTACAGGTGGGAGATGCTATGGTGACCAGCGAGCTGAGATAAGGGGGGACTTTACCTAGCAGGGTCTTGTAGATGACATGGAGCCAGTGGGTTTGGCGACGAGTATGAAGCGAGGGCCAGCCAACGAGAGCGTACAGGTCGCAATGGTGGGTAGTATATGGGGCTTTGGTGACAAAACGGATTGCACTGTGATAGACTGCATCCAATTTGTTGAGTAGGGTATTGGAGGCTATTTTGTAAATGACATCGCCAAAGTCGAGGATTGGTAGGATGGTCAGTTTTACAAGGGTATGTTTGGCAGCATGAGTGAAGGATGCTTTGTTGCGAAATAGGAAGCCAATTCTAGATTTAACTTTGGATTGGAGATGTTTGATATGGGTCTGGAAGGAGAGTTTACAGTCTAACCAGACACCTAAGTATTTGTAGTTGTCCACGTATTCTAAGTCAGAGCCGTCCAGAGTAGTGATGTTGGACAGGCGGGTAGGTGCAGGTAGCGATCGGTTGAAGAGCATGCATTTAGTTTTACTTGTATTTAAGAGCGTTTGGAGGCCACGGAAGGAGAGTTGTATGGCATTGAACCTTGCCTGGAGGGTTGTTAACACAGTGTCCAAAGAAGGGCCGGAAGTATACAGAATGGTGTCGTCTGCGTAGAGGTGGATCAGAGACTCACCAGCAGCAAGAGCGACCTCATTGATGTATACAGAGAAGAGAGTCGGTCCAAGAATTGAACCCTATGGCACCCCCATAGAGACTGCCAGAGGTCCGGACAGCAGACCCTCCGATTTGACACACTGAACTCTATCAGAGAAGTAGTTGGTGAACCAGGCGAGGCAATCATTTGAGAAACCAAGGCTGTCGAGTCTGCCGATGAGGATGTGGTGATTGACAGAGTCGAAAGCCTTGGCCAGATCAATGAATACGGCTGCACAGTAATGTTTCTTATCGATGGCGGTTAAGATATCGTTTAGGACCTTGAGCGTGGCTGAGGTGCACCCATGACCAGCTCTGAAACCAGATTGCATAGCAGAGAAGGTATGGTGAGATTCGAAATGGTCGGTAATCTGTTTGTTGGAATGGTATCTCACTCCTCTTCAATGGCTGTGTGAAGTTGCTGGATATTGGCGGAAACTGGAATACGCTGCCATACATGTCGATCCAGAGCATCCCAAACATGCTCAAAGGGTAACATGTCTGGTGAATATGCAGGCCATGGAAGAACTGGGCAATTTTCAGCTTCCAGGAATTGAGTACAGATCCTTGCGATATAGGGCTGTGTATTATAATGCTGAAACATGAGATGAATGGCGATAAAATGCTATTTTATTTATTGTCTGTAGCTTATGCCTGCCCATACCCTAACCCAAGGGGAGGCAACGTACTTTAATCCGGCCCGCAAAACATTAAAAAAAATATATATATATATATATATACACAGTTCAAAAAAAATAAAGGGAACACTAAAATAACACATCCTAGATCCTAGAAACAAGTCAAAATGAGGCTCAGTAGTGTGTGTGGCCTCCACGAGCCTGTATGATCTCCATGGGACCACGCAGCCATCATACCACCCAGGAAGGAGATGCATTCAGTCTCCTAGAGATGAACGTATTTTGGTGCGAAAAGTGCAAATCAATCCCAGAACAACAGCAAAGGACCTTGTGAAGATGCTGGAGGAAACGGGTACAGAAGTATCTATATCCACAGTAAAACAAGTCCCATATCCACATAACCTGAAAGGCCGCTCAGCAAGGAAGAAGCCACTGCTCCAAAACCGCCATAAAAAAGCCAGACTACAGTTTGCAACTGCTCATGGGGACAAAGATCATACTTTTTGGAGAAATGTCCTCTGGTCTGATGAAACAAAAATAGAACTGTTTGGCCATAATGATCATCGTTATGTTTGGAGGAAAAAGGGGGAGGCTTGCAAGCCGAAGAACACCATCCCAACCGTGAAGCACGGTGGTGGCAGCATCATGTTGTGGGGGTGCTTTGCTGCAGGAAGGACTGGTGCACTTCACAAAATTGAGGGCATCATGAGGATAGAAAACTATGTGGAGATATTGAAGCAACATCTCAAGACATCAGTCAGGAAGTTAAAGCTTGATCACAAATGGGTCTTCCAAATGGACAATGACCTCAAGCATACTTCCAAAGTTGTGGCAAAATGGCTTAAGGACAACAAAGTCAAGGTATTGGAGTGGCCATCACAAAGCCCTGACCTCAATCCTATAGAACATTTGTGGGCAGCACTGAAAAAGCTTGTGCGAGCAAGGAGGCCTACAAACCTGACTCAGTCACACCAGCTCTGTCAGGAGGAATGGGACAAAATTCACCCCAACTTGTGAAAAACTGAGTTTAAATGTATTTGGCAAAGGTGTACGTAACCTTCCGACTTCAACTGTATTCATAATTTTTTTACCCCTTTTTTCTCCCCAATTTCATGGTATCCAATTGGTAGTTACAGTCTTGTCCCATCGCTGCAACTCCCGTACGGTAGAGAGCCGTGTGTCCTCTGAAACATGACCCAGCCAAGCCCCACTGCTTCTTCTTGGCACAATGTCCTCTTAACCCGGAAGCACCAATGTGTAAGAGGAAACACCGCACACCTGGCGACCGTGTCAGTGTGCATGCGCCTGGCCCGCCACAGGAGTCACTAGAGCGGAATGGGACAATGAAATCTTGGCCTGCCAAACCCTTTCCTAAACCGGACGATGCTGAGCCAATTGTTCACAGCCTCATGGGTCTCCCAGTAATGGCCAGCTGTGACACAGCCTGGGATCAAACCCAGATCTGTAGTGACGCCTCAAGCACTGCGATGCAGTGTCTTAGACCATTGCGCCACTCGGAAGGCCCCCGATTTGCCCATTAAATTCTTTGACAACAGCTCTGGGGGACATTCCTGCAGTCAGCATGTCAATTGCACGCTCCTTCAAAACTTGCGACATCTATGGCATTGTGTTGTGACAAAACTGCACATTTTAGAGTGACCTTTAATTGTCCCCGGCACAAGGTGCACCTGTGTAATGATCATGCTGTTTAAT
The DNA here is from genome assembly GCF_018296145.1 of Oncorhynchus tshawytscha. NCBI lineage: Eukaryota > Metazoa > Chordata > Actinopteri > Salmoniformes > Salmonidae > Oncorhynchus > Oncorhynchus tshawytscha. The sequence continues at coordinate 22,512,104 of NC_056445.1, forward strand.
CAGCTTCTGATATGCCACACCTGTCAGGTGGTTGGATTATCTTGGCAAAGGAGAAATGGTCACTAACAGGGATGTTATCCTTTTGTGCGTATAATATTTCTGGGATATTCTTCGGCTCATGAAACATGGGACCAACACTTTACATGTTGTGTTTATATTTTTGTTCAGTGTACATGGTAGTTGCATAAGCAGACACCTTACTATAAAGCACCTTGTGATGTCTGATGTAAAAAAAGGGCTTTAGAATAACAATTTGATTGACTTTTTTCCAACTTTATTTTCAGTTCATTGGGCTGCAGTCTATCATTTTTTCAACAACCCTAAAAATATTGAAGGCCAGTATGTCTCGTGCACCCCTCCTTAGTGCCCTGGAGCAGTCATCTTGAGTCCCTTTCCATGCAGCATCATTGTGGACTTCCTGTTCTATACTGTCTTTTTAAACAAACACAAAGTAACACCTGACCCCACCCACTAACACCACCCTCACACAACCATGCACCAACAACCTACCAAAAGACTGGGAAAACACTGAACAAAATGAGTAGATACAGTACAGACATTACAGACAGGCTGGAGTCAAGTAATTCCCTTTTAATTCATTATTATTCCAAACAGAATAGTCTTCAATCTACTTTATCCAATTTCACTGTTCATATGATCATAAAGGAAATTCTGTTTGCATTGATAAACAAGTGAGTTCTTCAAGACACCTTAGTGAGAGAGTGCCTGGAACTAAGTTGATCAGCACACATTCACAGCAGTCCCCCACCCATTCATTATACAGGGACTGTTTAGTGTCAGTAATAAGGGACCATGGGGGTAATTCATTCAAAATAAAACTACGGCTGCTGTACATTTTCCACTTTTCCCCTGCAAATGTTTTAAAAAAGAAGGTAAAATTCAGAACAAATAACATTAATGTCCTTACTTTCCTTCCTGAAAGTAGAATACCAGTATGCATAAATCCAATCTCCATAAATTGTTATATCCATAAAAAATACAACTGGTTCAAGGTGATAGTTTCATGAATAACCATGTTGTTTTGAAATCCTTAGAACATTACCAAATGTACCAATTATTATTATCATGGATTAGACATGGCTAGAGTAAGTAGATTTTGACTTTATCATTCTGCCTGGCCAATTATACCAAACATTTGTCATTTGGCACAGGATCAATATTTATTTGTCACACAGACACAATGTATGCAACAAACAACACATGTAGTCTGACCAAGTGGCAGACATTATCCAATGACAGGTTTTATAGAAAGACTGGACCAGCCAGATGACTGTCCAATCAGACAGGCCGGTGAAATCTTTTCATGCAACAGATTTTAAGAAGGGTCAATATCAAACTCACAATAGATCCCACCTTCATCTTTTAACACTTTCTTGGGTTATTTACTTGCTCCTAAACACTGCCTCCCAAAAAACTGCTTTGATGAAGCATGAGCACAAATTAAAACAAGCATTATCCACAAGGGCAGACCCTGGTCAAGTACACTTATAAAATACAGTGCTCTTGATTTAGCGTGCCTAGTAAAATTGAACCAATGGAATAATCCCAAAAGTATAAACTCCGCCCACCCAGCAATACCTCAAGTATTTGAAAGTTGACATACTGGTATGTATTTGACAATGTCTGCCTCAGAGGGGTATTCTTGTGATAAAATGAATGCTGGGAGTCTGGGTGAGATAGTGGTTGAGTGATAAGATTAAAAAGTGAAACCACTTATGTTTGTGTAATCTCCAGTAAAACACTACAATATCTCACATCCATGTCCATCGTAAGAACATTTCCATGTTCAGCCTAACCATCAGTGTCGTTCCACCATGAATCTAACACGGAAAGCACTCATTTCCATCCATTCCCTTTCTCTTTCAGACTACTTCCCTATTCGTTGTTCCATGTCATCTCATCTCTGTTCTCAGGTGGAACTGAAAGACTGAAAGGAGGAAAAAGTTTACTGTCACACCTTCACTACATGGCACAGCATTTTCTCCATGAAACACTTTTTTTTTTTTACATCATTAGAAAAACAATTGCAAATATGGAGGAGAAAAGTTAATATGGTTGCATTTCTGTTAACCAGACACACAACTCTACACTTCTCTGCAGCAGAGTATTTACAGGTCCCCTGTGTGGGGGGGGTTCCATGCTCATTCAGCACTCAGACAAGATGCTCAACTGTGGATTAAGGTACATTATCTCAGCATTGAGGAGACATCATTTCTGGAAATTTAATGAAATATAGATATTATTATATTAAAGAGGGCCTGCCTTCAACTAGTAAAGAGACTATTTTGAAGGTTGACCAGATCATATATGGGGCAGGGGTTAAAAATTAAATTAGTATATCAAATTATTGTTATTTATGATGATGATAGATGGAGAAACTGATGACAATCAAGGCAACACAATTAAAGGCAATTAAATGTGAAATTCTCCATATAAGAAATTCAAAATGTGTTGTTTTTACAACTAAACTTGAAGAAGAGCACCAATTACTGAGGTGAACGGGGAGGGACAATAGTGAGCCCTTGTCTTCTGCCCACACAGTATGGTACTACTTGAAGCAGGTAAACAGTCATATTTTTGAGCTGTAGTTTGTTTGTACAGTTTAAACACCAGCCAAAGGGAATCTGACACCGTGCTAAGACATCCTTCCAGTGCTCGTCCAACTGAGGTAGCATCTCTTTGTTGTCAACACTGCTCCTGCTCCCGAGGTCCAGTGACACTGCCATTTTCCATCCTATTGTCAGCCAATGACCCATTTTCTGTGGCAGCCATGTTGTGTGATTTACTTAATTATGGATGAAAATAATAATGCAATTGACCCCAATAGAACATTCTTAAAGACGTTACTGAAAGGCATTCCTTAACTGAATCATCCAGACACAGTTCCAAGTATGGCTTTGGTTTGTCCAAGTATACAGTAATTTACATACATGTGGCATGAGCCGTGACTCTGAGGATTTGTATATTCATGCAAAATGTCAGTTTTCAGTGTATCTGTACAGGTAGAAGATAGTTCATAGGCGTGGGAAGGGGCCAGTCCTATCTGCGCGAGGGGCCCAGAACAGATCCTGTGGTGAGGGGGCCGTAACGGGGGAAGTTGTCATTAGGGAGCTGGCTGGGGAGCAGGGAGTTCCCATTAGTTGGAGAGCAGCTGAGATGAAGCTGCTTCAAATACTCAGCGTGGTCCGGCTTGTGGTGCTGCAGGACTTTGATGGCTTCGTCCACTGTGAACCACTCCCGTTTACGACCTGCAGGGGGAGACAGAGACTGAGTGTCAATCACTCCTGCTGTTGACCACAGGAGGAGGGGGGTGTCTTTAATACACTCCCAATAACCAATCAGCATTCAGAACTACTGGGGTTTTCCACATGAACTTAGTGTGACATTTGCCCTTTGAGGGATGGGGATCTTCTCACAAAGAAATGGGATCAGGATCAACCCCATGTGGCACTGTCAATAAAATATTCTGGTATCCCCTTACCAATCTGCAAACATGCCCAACGTTTGTCATCTAAACATTCAAAATGCCCCTATTAATTTCAGCCTACCAAAAGTCTTGTGAAGGGTGCTAATAGCCCGTTTGAATACATGTTTCCAGAATAGATGTTATCAGAATACATTGATTATCTCTAACAACAGCTACATTGTTATTGTGTGAAGATGAGGCCATAGACATGAGCTCATTTAAAGATCATTCATAGTGGCATGCTTTAACAACATTATTTTTGAGGAACAAGTTGTAGCCCATGTTTGGTAATCCTGAGTGTTAACAGGAATGAGTTTTATTAGTGCAAAGGAACAAATATTGGTGCGGTTAAGTCGGTAAACAAAACCGAAAGAAAGACTGAGGCTGATATTCTGCCTACTGTAAGATCTATAAGGACTGAAAGCTCCAGCCACCCAGGAAAAAGACTGATTAAGTCTAAAGGATGATTAATGGATTTCATCTCTCGGTAATCCAATCGCACTTTCACATTTTACTCTACCTTTTACCAGCTATTTTAGTCCACCTCTCCAAAGCCAGCAGGCTGGTGTGATTTAGCTGTTAGCAGCATAAGTTGAGTCTTAATCAGCCACTTTGGAATTGATGTGTTATGACTCCAAACTTTAGATTAGGTGAAGCCGGATATTATTGGAAAAATATTGAACTTGTTTGTTGCTTGTTTTCTGCAATCCCAGGCCTTTTAGTCAGTGAGTGGGATTTCATTATTTAGTCTGTGAGGCCTGTTGGAACTGGCAATATCCTTCCTGGAAAAACATATTATTATACTAGACATTGAAGTCCTGATTAGAGGTCGGCCGATTATGATTTTTCAACGCCGATACTGATCATTGGAGGACCAAAAAAGCCGATACCGATTAATAGCCCGATTTTTATATGTTTGTAATAATGGCAATGACAACAATACTGAATGAACAATGAACACTTTTATTTTAACTTAATATAATACATAAATAAAATCTATTTAGTCTCAAATAAATAATGAAACATGCTCAATTTGGTTTAAATAATGCAAAAACACAGTGTTGGAGAAGAAAGTAAAAGTGCAATATGTGCCATGTAAAAAAGCTAACGTTTAAGTTCCTTGCTCAGAACATGAGAACATATGAAAGCTGGTGGTTCAATATTCCCAGTTCTTCAATATTCCCAGTTAAGAAGTGTTAGGTTGTAGTTATTATGATGCATCGACTATTTCTCTCTATACCATTTGTATTTCATATACCTTTGACTATTGGATGTTCTAATAGGCACTTTAGTATTGCCAGCCTAATCTCAGGAGTTGATAGGCTTGAAGTCATAAACAGAGCTGTGAAGAAAGCATTGCTAAGAGCAGCTGGAAAACACAGTAAAGTTTGAATGAAAGCTTACAAGCCTGCTGCCGCCTACCACCGCTCAGTCAGACTGCTCAATCAAATCGTAGACTTAATTATAATATAATAAACACAGAAATTCAAGTCATTAATATGGTAAAATCCAGAAACTATCATTTTGAAAACAAAACGTTTATTCTTTCAGTGAAATACAGAACCATTCTGTATTCAACCCTAAGTCTTAATATTCCTGTTACATTGCACAACCTTCAATGTTATGTCATAATTATGTCAAATTCTGGCAAATTAGTTTGCAACCAGCCAGGCAGCCCAAACTGTTGCTTATACCGACTCTGTGTGCAATGACTGCAAGAGAAGTGACACAATTTCCCTAGTTAATATTGCCTGCTAACATTAATTTTTTAAAACTAAATATGCAGGTTTAAAAATATATACTTCTGTGTATTGATTTTTAAAAAGTCATTGATGTTTATTGTTAGGTACATTCGTGCAACGATTGTGCTTTTTTCACGAATGCGCTTTTGTTAAATCATCCCCCATTTGGCAAAGTAGGCTGTGATTCAATAAAAAATGTACAGACACCACATTGATTATACGCAACGCAGGACAAGCTAGTTAACCTAGTAATATCATCAACCATGTGTAGTTAACTAGTAACTATGTGAAGATTGATTGTTTTTTTAATGCTAGCTAGAAACTTACCTTGGCTCCTTGCTGCACTCGCATAATAGGTGGTCAGCCTGTCACGCAGTTTCCTCGTGGAATGCAATGTAATCGGCCATAATCGCCGTCCAAAAATACCGATTACCGATTGTTATGAATACTTGAAACTGGCACTAATGAATCAGCCATGCCTATTAATCGGTCGACCTCTAGTCCTGAAGTCATGTGACCATAAACTCACCTATGTTGACAGAGTCTTCCCATGCTTCCAATGTCTCCGTCACGGTCAATACGTAAACGTACGTTCGGTGCTTTCGGTCTTGATTCTGCTTTAAAGTTGAAAAGAAAACTACATTTTAAAATTCAGGTTGGAAGAATCTCTACCTGTGGCACCTCAAGAAAAAACAGCTGCTTTCAGAGGGTGTACATGCTTTTGGGTAGTTTATCAACCCTTGACTAGGCATCAACCAAATCCACTCATTTTCTATTCTTGAATTCCATTCATGTGACAATTTACACAAGAGAGCAATGACAGTTTTTCAGGGAGTAAAAATGTAACTGTCTTATAATTACTGTCAGCCTAGAGTCACGCCTTACCTCAAACACACCTAGGAGACGTCCCAACTTGCCTTTCACTCCTGCCTGGTGGGAGAGAGGAGAGAGGCATTAGGAGGATGTGAGATGAAGTATTGGGCCTATGGCTATTTGACAAACCAAAACACTTGTGTTAGATTAAAAAGGAAAGTAGAGAAATCCCAATACTTGACAATACTGTGTGGGGGTTTAGAATGAAAACCTTTGACTGGAGATAGGAGTGTGTTGAGATGTGAAGAGTGTGTGTTGAGATGTGAAGAGAGAGAGAGAGTGTGTGTGTGTGTGTGTGTGTGCCTGTGCGTGTGTGTGTGTGTGCGTGTGCGTGTGTGTGTGAGATCAGAACACGTTGACCAATATAACATGATTGAATATCACAACACAAACCCAGTCCTGCTGTATATTTAGAGGTCAAAATCAGAGGTTACTGTTTCCAAAAAAACTCATGACCCATCCCCTATTCCCCTTCCTGCCCCTTTATCAAGCTTCACAAGGAATCTGCCCACGTCCTCTGGACAGGCTTTAGGACCTGTGAATGTGCTGGAATCCAGCAGGGAGCCAAGTTTAGCCTGCTGACGTACCCAAGTACGTTAGGTTTCCCACCAGCTGGACCTTTGGAATACCACAAGCTCCTCAGTCCTTTCTCTACAAACTCACTTTGGACCCACCAAAATGTACCTCCCAATTGTGTCATGTCATAAGTGAGTTCCCGTCACCCACTATCATTGCATACATCAAGTCTCTCAGAATGGAACCCTTTTTAGCTGTGAAGCCACTTTGGAGAGGACATGCTGTGAAGTGCCAGTGAGATATCCCAGGAGATCGACAAGGTCAGTCACATGCCACAAGGAAGGCAGTGGTGAATTATAGAGTGTCTCTCTCTCTCTCTCTCTCTCTCTCATAGTGTATATGAGAAAATGTAGGGCCTGCATGTTGCCTTTAAATGACCAATCAGGAGCCAGCAATACTTTTGATACTCATATAGATGACATGATCACTACATGACTTGAAGCCAGAGTTTACAACTAACACATTACAATAGTCTCACCCATCACTAAAAGGCATGTTCTTTACGGACAAATCAATGAATGACCATCAGATCAATGTGTGTTTTGTGTGTGCATATAGCTATTAGTTACACACCCACTTTGTGATTCATTTCAAATTCATCATCACTGAATATTATGGTGATGATTGATTGGATTAAAGTAAAGATCCAATCATTCTGAATGTGATATTGTTTTTGTGCATCTCTGAGCGATGCTCTATCGACTCCCAGGTCATTCTTTAATTTTTATGTGCATCTGAAAAGGTTTTGCATCATATGAAAACATGAAATGACCCCGGGAATTGACAGAACATCGCTCAGAGATGCACAAATACAATATAACATTCAAAATGGTTGGATCTTTCCTTTATCTGATGATGATGATGAGTGAACTCACCTCTTCAAACACTTCTCTGACCGCTGCGCCACAGGGCTCCTCCTCAGGCTCCATCCCTCCACCTGGGACGATCCACTGGTCCGGGTGCCGACTGCTGCTCACCAGCAACACCTGGAACAGAAAACACAATAGTTCTGTGAATCCAGCTCCACCACAGGGCCCTCTGCTCCACCCACCACAGGGCCCTCTGCTCCACCACAGGGCCCTCTGCTCCCCAACAGGGCCCTCTGCTCCCCAACAGGGCCCTCTGCTCCACCTTTGCTAATCGATTGACCCAGATCAGGTCCTTTTGGGAGCATCGAAGCAGGTGCCTGAGCTTAAATTACACGACAGTCTGCCATGTACAACAATCCGAACAGATTGAATGAGCCTGTATCTGCATTTTCATGATGCAATACACACACATGACCTAAACACACACACACACACACACACTCATGAACTATGGGGCTCATAGTTGCTCAGTTGTCTCTTTCACCATGCTGAGGAAACATCCAAGTCAGTCGAATACGACATACGACAGTAATGCAGCGTCAGCTGCAGCTAATGTGGCTTTCACCTTCCATCTTTTCCCCATCCAGACCCCTCTATACGGGACCAGTCTGTCAGCCTGACAGCCATGTAATATCAGCTAGCAGCTTGGCTTTGACACTCCTCTGTGCTGCTCTAATGGGATTGTGGGATTGCTGGAGCAGACTTGTTGTGGTCCGAGCTTGGAGCCAGGTAGTGACAAGTCAAGTGGCCAAGAGAGGCCACCCAGTGGATACGGCACGTGTCACCCTTCCACTCTGGGTCCCCATGTCATGTTCCCGGGCCTTAACTGAGCCAATATCTCAGCTGGCTCGTCCCGGGCTAAGAGGGGATGGAGGGTGGACAGGGAGTGGGACGGTTAGCTATATTTACGGGCACCACATACAGATGAGGGGATCCAACTGAAGCAGCGGGGTAGACCAGACTGTCTGCTTAGTACCCTACATTATAAAGCCATAAACCATGGAGATAGAATGAACCTACTAACCTATTTATAACAGACTGCTAGCGCTTCAGAATGTGAGTGTACATGTGTGTACACAAGTGTTTGTGTGTGTGTTGGGGGGGTACTGTCTGTGTTTATATATGGGGTGGGGCACCGTTGTGTGCCTTTTGCAAATATATTTTTGGGGGAGCAAGGCTTTAAGCTGCTCAGGGATGTCACTGTGTTTGACAGTGTCTGCTGTGGAGTTTACAAAACAAAGCTAGTTATACATCCTGCCAGTGTTATTTTTGCCTCACTTTAAGTCCTATTTTTTCTATTTCTTGCTCAAAATGTGGTTGGATATGAAATGTTACGAATGTAACTCTTTCCAGGAAAGACATAAGGCTTGTCAGCACCTCATACAAATTCATGCAATATACAAAACAATGTTCATGTCATTTATGTCAACAGCTTAGGCTAACAAGGTATGTCCCACTGAAAAATCATGTCACTGAGGAACACTCGGCACAGTGAGGAGCAAAACCCTACACCAACATATTAGATAGGTCAAAGATTAGGTGCAGATGGAGGGGGGGAGGCCAAAGGGAATAGATCAGCATCTCCCAGCGAGATTCCAGTGTGTTTTGTAAGCCTGCTAAACGGGCCAGGAATCTCAGGGAGGAAATAAACACCGACTTTCTCGGAGGAGCAACACTGTGGCTGTCAAATAAACCAGTCTCCCACATGCCAGCCTAAGGAGGTCTGAAGTTTTAGACAGGAGTATTTTAATGCAATAGGAGAGTGGTTAGTCATAACCAAAATAGATATGAAGTAAATAAATATGAAGTAAACATACGGAAGTTTGCTGCCCCTTGTTTTACACCAAATACACCTACTTTCAGCCTAGTCGGTATAAAAAAACTAAGCCCAACTACATGCCAATTCCAGACCACACACATTCAATACAGCTTTAACTCCTATCTAGCAATGTACAAGTAGGGCAACATCATTTACCTAGTAATAGGCTACCCTTTAGTCCATCCAGACCAACAATAAACCGTACTTCAACTTTACCAAGTGTCAACAAACCCTTAGTCTTGTAGTGACACAATGGACTGAAAACACACAATGTACTGTAATACAGTCTCAGGGAGACACCTATTAACAGACCGCTCCTACCCTCCGCATGAACGCTCTTCTAGTCTCTACTGTTGTTGGAGGCAAATGACCCACCCACTGGCCCTGAGGGATGTCATGTTCCTGTTTTCCCTTGATGGACTTTAAACCTTGTCACTGAACACCTGACCCAGGGGGTTCCTCTTTCTCCTTTTCCATTCCTTAAACAAAGTCTCTGACATCACAGAGTTCCTATTAACCTACTCAGGCCCTCTCAATGGGGGGTCGTCTAACATGTCATGTGTGTGTGGGGGTGGGATTCAGGGATTCAACAGCATGGGATTGGCACAAAGAGGTGGTATTGGCATAGACAGTATCGGCCACTCAGGAGCCACAGAGGCTTTTCTCCTGTTCAGGCTTAACGAGTTCATGCAATTACGACAGAGTAGCTGGACAGACCCAGAGCAAACTCTGTAAAGATGTTCCTGGGGATGGGCTCTATACATTACAACAGCTCAGTAACAGTTGAACAGACACTGGCAAAGCATTTCTTGACCTAACAATATCCTTGACCAGAGACACAAGTGGGTGATTGAAGATGGTCTCCATTTGTTCCACCACAGGTATCTTAAATATTAAAACAAGCTAAGATAGGTTGACTTGTTTTATAGCATCACAAATGAAATATCAGCAACAAGATTGTATGTGTAGATAATTACTAATGTTAATAAACATTTCCCAAGTAAAAATCAAAAGGGAGATTGGGATGCAGTATTGAGACTGAGATTGGGCAGTCTCATTAATATAACTCAGTGAGAAAGCCTTCCAGCTACCCAGCTGCCCTACCACAATGCAATGTGCCTATGGCACGGAACACACTGACACACAGCAAACTGATATATCTCTATTCCTTGTTCCTGAAAGAACCGGCTATACATGAGGGAGGGAACTCCCGCAGTCATAAGGGACAACAGTTTCTCCTTCAGGCCACCTCTCTCTCTCTCTGTGTGTGTGTGTGTGTGTGTGTGTGCGCGTGTGGTACAAATACTTGAGTGCTCTGATAGAGTTCTTCATGACAGACAGATAAAGTCTGCAGCTTATTTATTGCATAACAGTGGTGCAGGGAAGTCAGAGGCTGCAGTGTCTTGAACTGTCTGATAAAGATTTGGATTTCTATCAGACAGTACAAATCCAAATGTAGGAGCTGTTCATAAACAAGGCGTGTGGCTCAGTAAGAGATGAAAAGCATCGCCACTTTTACAATAATGACCCGCCTTAATAGTATTCTCGATTTTAGTTCATGCACTGAAAAATGACATAATTTGCTTACTAAGTCTCCTATGACAACAAATCAAATCAATCAAATTGTATTTGTCACATGCGCAGAATACAACTGGTGTAGACTTTACCGTGAAATGCTTGCTTACAAGCCCTACCCAACAATGCAGTTTAAATAAAAATAGTAACACATCACAATGGAATAGGTCCATAGATTTTGGTTATGATAAAGTGGGCCAATTTAACTTGTTCCGGTAGAAGATATAAGTCATATCTGTATAAATTGTGCCTTTAAACATTTAAATAGACCTAGGCAGAAACAATTGGAACATGCTATATTGACTGAAAGGACACATGCACAACAATATAGCCAATTACATGGAAATAATTGCTTCCGGTTTAATCAAATGTTTTTTTTTAAATAAAACATGTGTGGAACGAGTCCTATATGTTGTTATAATTTCGGGGAAATTGACTTGGGTAGATAGTCCATTTTGTCAAACCATAGACAGTGAACGCTTGCATCATGGTGGTACGTAGGCTATGGTGAAGCCCGTTAAAAACCAGAAACTATTACGAGGAATATGTCTAGGTCTACAGCAGTTTGTTAAGAATATTCTCTCAAACCAGAAATATAAAAGCAAAGCCTTGATTGAGACTACTTTTCAGTAGACTACCTTTGGTTTCAGCCTAGGATACTTGAAAACCTGTCTTACAAAATGGCCACTTCATCAATAACGCATTTTCATTTCATTTTTATGAGGTAGCAGAGATTATAAGGTGTAAAATGATGACGGTGATATTGTTACTAGTATTTAAACTCGTATGCATTAGTACAGTGGTATCGTCATACAATGTAGCAATGGCTGGACTGATGTCCCGCCCGTCAAATGAAACATGCAACAGAGCGCCTCGACCCGCTTGCATTTCTCTCAAACTAGCCCAAACTGGATAGCCGCGGGCAGTCACACAACACCACTGAGGATGTTTCCAAAAGCCATGGAACGTAGGCTAAAAAAGCGTATAAATAGACTATAACACTCCTGGGTTTTTTGGGGCGGGGGGGGTTGTTTACCATCAAGCCTACTTCTCTAATCATTAGGTTTGAAAAACCCGCAGAAGCATTTATTTCAGACACGGCAAGACAGCCCCCCGCACATCGATATTTTCTGAGTAATTAAGTGGTAAAACCACAATAAAAACCTATTTAAGTCTATTACAATTGGCAAATATAGATAAAATATTAACAAGTGTAGGATATAGCCGAGAACAGTTAAACAGTTAAAGACAGGACAGTATCGGTCCCCTGAACTGTCAATGAGAAATATAACCATCTAACGTTATACCTCTTCTTCACGTTCGTTCTTGAAGCACAAGCATGCCGCTCGTTTCTTGAAGCCCTCGACATCATAAGTTCTGGTCTGGTTCGGCTTGAACTTCATTATGTAGGTTACTCCTCTCCTCACCGGGCAGGCAACGAAATCCAGTAAATGAACGAACGAAGAGTGAGTCACCAAAACAAGATTCTGGATGGCGAAGAGAAAACCGGCATATGTGTATCACTGAGGTACAAGAACGCGATATACCGGCAATCTACCCATCGACGGTGTATTTTCCCATTCACTCCAATTGCGTTTAGTGCGGTTTTGTCAGGGAATTCCCTCCGTGATGTTGGGTTAATGGATGCAGTTCAGTCCCCCATAACCTCCACTTCTATGTGCAATCTCTTATTTAAGTAGAGTAAGTCGATAATGTACCCTCCTCCGAAGTCCTCCCACCTTAGGTAGTAGCCTACAAGGTAGGCTTTGCGCAGTCGCTGACTGTAAATAGACAGAAGGCAACCTAGCGGAGCGCTGTTACGCACGGCACCATACGTCGGATAACTGTTGGAGGATAGGATAAAAGAAAGTAGGACAAATCTAGCTGTGATTGAACACCTATGCACTGCTCACTCCATCTGACTTTATGCTTTCTTAAAAAGTAGCCTATCCTGTTTGTATCATGGGCCCACCCATATGGATAAGCAATCTAGAAAATATGAAGGTTACAATTTTTAACCCTTAAGCCTATAACTTCATCAGAGTATTTTCTCAATATAAGATGTAATGTGACGTATTGCCCTGAAATGTCAGTAATCAAGATCTTTAAAAGACTCCTTATAATAGCCTCCACTATAAACGTCTGTCTTGGGATTGGGGGTGGTTAAAAAGACGGTTTCTGACCTTCCACTTTATCAGTATTCACATCAGAATAATAATTTCACAAATAAAGCACTGTCAATTTTATAGCCTACCTTAGCTACTCTGTGACGACTATTCATGCTATTGACTGAAAGCAAGTTGGGGGTATAGATCTAGTCTAGGTTTGTTCTGTTTATAGCCTATAAAGGAAGGTGGGCCCACTTGAAGAGGTCTAGTTTTGTGTGTTAATGTATAGCTTTTACGTTATAGAAGACAGGTCAGACAGGTCTACCTTACCCTCATAGAAAAAGGTTCTATATAGAACCTTTTGGGGGTTCCATAGATGAAGCAAGCGATATAACCCTTGTTTTTTAAGTGTATACACATACAAAGACATGTTGTATAGGAGTTCCTCTATCTTAGTCACTGCATTTCACTGTTGGTCTACAGCTGTTGTTTACGACGCATGTGACAAGCATTTGCTGAGGGTGTTGTCAAAGTAGAAAATAGTTATTATTGAGTCAATGTTTTAGCAACTGTAAATGCAAGTTTGTTTTGTTACTTACTGAAACTAGTGTTGCATAGCAGTAGATAAATTGTACAGACCATACATTCAACAACATCTCTACCGGAACCTGAATATTATATTTGTCATTACTGCTACAGGGTTCCTTTAGTTGGTATTGAAATACAAAGTCTCCTGAACAACACTGTTTTTCCTCTGCAGAATATTTTATCAATGTTTCGGTCAGAGACCTTTGTCAAGACAACGTGAGATTCACACAAACATCCACATATATGGTATATATACACACCTCTGAGTTCATTCATTACACCTGTGTGTTGGTGCTGTAACTCTCTGCACCACAAGCGAGAAAAGCATGTAATTGTAAGTGTTAACCCTTCACCTCTAAAGGTTTTTGCTCTACCAGTAAGGCCAGTGTAGTCATCTGTCAAACCTGTGTTCTTGTCAAAATTGGAATTCAACGACTGAATCAAAAGAGCTGTTAACTTGATTGACTTTTCTAACTGGCTGCCAGCAGGACAAGCATCCTACCTCACACTCTTCATCAAAGAGAAGTCACTCACAGAGTATCAGAGTTTTGGAACTGACAACCAGTGTATCATGATGTGATTGTTTTTAAGAGAGGATGGATTGAACTTCTTAAAGAGAGAAACATTGATTAGGTCATGGGGTGAGATAGCCTGCTTTTTCTTAACATAATTGATCGTTACAGTTTGAAATGACTAGTCAAAATCTTATTAGGGTCTTACGTCAGATTGAGCAATGATTCCGCCTGCACTGAGCGAGGAGCGTTGAGTGACGAAAAGCAACGGGGTAGCCTTTGATGTGTAAAAATATGAGCGGAATTGCAAAGATGTCAGACTGTGTTGTGGAACACCAAAATAACATATGCCTCGATGTTATCTTCCCTGTCTCAATGGATCTCTACCATCTTTCCATAACTTGAATTGGTCTCTAAAATCACCTTTACCAAAATAATAACTTCTTTCTACCCTCTTCTCTTACACAAAGTACTGTATATCTCTGTCATTATCTTAGAATAGACAGGGTCTCAAAGTCAACACTCCCAAAGAATAGACAAAAAGTCAATATCGTCATCTAACCCAAAAGCAGTCATCTACAGCATCATCTTGCCCAAAGTAGAAAGGATATCAACAACCCATAATATTAGCTGCAGTCCAAGTGAGAGAGAGAAGGGGGATTTGATTTCACATGCTTTAAGGATGACAGAAAGATTTGTATGAAGGTACCAGATTTGAACCTCTGCCCATTCCTGTCACCACTCTAATGATAGTGCCGCAGTCTAACACATCTGTTCTCTGCCATCGCCAAGGCAATCTCAAAACACACACAGCTAGGCTAATCCGACTGTTCTTCATCTATTCTGTCACTTTCCTCGTTTGCTAATGATCCACTCTCTCAGCACAGCCGGCTCGGATTGCCCTTTGTGCCAATTAGAGTTTGAGATGATCAAGTCACTTGCTGTAAGTCCCTTTTAGACAGTATTAAAGGGGAGGTGCTTTGGTCTTTAAATCTCCCAGAATCATGAGGGCATGGCCCATTGCCAGTTAATTCTAAGAGCAGCAGGCTCTTGAGCAGCAATAGCACAGCCCCCACCACGACCCATAAACCTTTCCCTAAAATGTCACTTTAGGATATTTATATATGGCTTGTTAAGCAGCATGGGGTGTAATGTATAGGTCACTAGTACTGCCTGGATGGGTTAGCGAAAGCTAATGGTCCTTTAAGCATAATTTATCCTATATCACACATCCACACTCTCTCAAGCACGCACGCACGCGCACACACACACACACACACAAACACACACAAATGCTGCAACCAGACTCTTATTTACTATTGCTAATACTGCTAAATTTAAACACTTGCCCCCCAATGCTCCCTTCTCTGATAAATGTATACATTTTGGACTATAAATTGTATTCTATTCTACTGAGTCATTTACTTTATGTTCCTATTCTTATCTTCTATTATTTATTATTGTTGTTGATTGTCGAGAAGGAGACTGCAAGTAAGCATTTTATTGGACAGTGTATACCATGTGTATCCTCTACATACGTCTAATAAAAACTTAAAACTTGAAAATGAAACTATATATCATGCGTACATCTAGATATTTGAAGTGTGTGTCATTTGAAATCATACCACTATTACTACGAAGAATAATAACAGTAATCAAAATATCATTGTTATATCTATTCTTTAAAATATTTCTACGTGTTTTAATGTTGAGACTGTTGGTTTTTTTCTCTCTAGAGAAATCAAATCAAATTTTATTTGTCACACGCGCCGAATACAACAACCTTACAGTGAAATGCTTACTTACAAGCCCTTAACCAACAATGCAGTTTAAAAAAGATATCTACAAAAAAAATAAGAATAAGAAATAAAAGTAACAAATTATTAAAGACCTGTAGTAAAATAACAATCGTGCGGCTATTTCTGAGGAATAATAGATATCCATCCACTTGATGCAAATTTTTCTTGATCTCATACTCTGACAGTGTGTCCTCATTGAGAGACAAATAACGGATGATTAAGTGCTTCGGCGGCCATGATGGATCTAATGTTGCTGTTGTCACTATTGAATATAGAACTCCCCTCTATCTGTGTGAAACATAATCCTCTGCATCCATATCAGTATTTACCAATGAATGATCAGTGACCCAAAAATAGAACCACAAAGAGCAAAATCATGTAGCGTCATTCTAGGTTACCATATAAGGCTCTTAAAAAGCCTTTATAAGCATTACATGAAACATTTGTACACATGTACTCACAGCAATTGTCATAACTGATCACCAAGAAACCTGGTAGATGTTCTATACCATACCAAACAAATGGCTGTTGGCTTAATTTGACTTTTTTTTTTTTCTTCCCTGACCCTAAGGTCAATAGTACATTGCCCTCTGACCCTAACTCTATAAATTGAAGGGTCAAACAAGCAAACAAACAAAATGATAGGATTAGGGAATGTCACAAGGTAAAGGAAACAGAGCAACTATTTGACAGGGAATGAGGCCATAAGTAAACACAGCTTTCACAATCCTTATATCATCACAATGACCTGCTCTTAAAGATATAAGACTAACAATGGGTGTTTATCACGGCCAGGTCTTTCTCATGGCTTTTCATTAGGATAGGGAAAACATCACTTAGACACGGACCACCTGACATTATAAGCTACGCTATTATGTGTGTGTCTCTCTGTGTGGGTATATGTGTGCATATGTGTGTGTTTATGTGCCTCACTGCCTCTCTGTGGGTGTCTGTGTGAGTGGGTGTGTGTGTGTGTGCGTGCGTGCGTGCGTGTGTGCGCATGTATGTGTAATGGTATTATATTACCAACTACAGTTACTTATAGGCCTGTTTTACCTCCCCCTGCGGAAAACAACCTAGTCTTCTGTTGTGTTGCACTCACAATGATAGCACTGTCTCCTTGAGCTGGAACAAACATGGACATGCTGTAATCATGGGCAGAACAGTGTACTGAGACGTAAACAAGGCCAGGGAGCGACAGTGTAATTGCTAGATTGTGGGAAAGTTCTCTGAATCAAAATACACAGCATGGACAGAGGATATTGTGGAGAACAGTCTGACCTCCTCCAGGTAGACAAAGGCAGTTCACTTCATTCTTTGAATGGGCAGTGGATTAATATGTGTTTTATTATACTTAGGGCTTCTGAAGTAGACTTGAACTGAAAAAGCAACTTTTATGGTGTGGTGTCTTGTGGGGTAGAAACTTAATGGGTAACTTTAGACATGTAGTCAGCCTGGAACGCTCATGCTGGGGTAGTCTACTAAACTATATGGATTTTTTTAAAGAAGGTCATACCAAAGATACAATTCCAAATCAAATAGCTAAATTAAGACTCCTTGAAGTATAAAAATAATATTTGATGAAAAAAATGTTTTGGCCTTACTGCTATTAGCCCATTCAAACATATTGAATAACAGATTCACTACATGGAACAACAGGTAGTCCCCCCACCGAAATAAAATCTAAGGAAGTTTGTTCTGAAGTGTCTGTCCTATATCTGAGAGATACCCCTTATTTTTGGCGCTAAACATTCTCCATATATACTTAAATATTTTTAACTGGTACCGGGGACCTTCAGACAAGTCTTGAGAGGCCTGTGGGTGTCCTAGAGTAGAACAACCGAAATGTACAGTACGTGTTTGTGAGATCATAATATTTTCTAGGCCAAACCGTTTGGACTCTACAGAAGATTTTGTGAGAAGAACGATTTTCGGGATGTCTCATGGTCTGACAAACACCACTTTAGCTCTGTCACCTTTCACCGCAGATGCGGAAGTGCGAAATCGGCGAATAGAGACTCATCCAATGCAAAAAAAAAAAACAGATCTCTCTTAAACTAACAGATTTTCCGGGATTTTTTTTATTACGCTAGTTAGATTTATGCGGGGGCTCATTGAGGGCTTGATGATTAGTTGACAAGTTGATCAGGTGTGCTCACAAAAAAACGTGAGCTGTTGAGGGTATTAAAGGACGAGTCGGGAAAAACTGGTTTAGAGGAGAGGACTGAGAGCAGGTAGCTCTGTTCGCATGTTTGTGTTGCTGAACATTTACGTTTTATTCATTATTGATTCTTTAGGCTGTAAACTTCATAGGCAATAAAGCTATTTTGTTTTGACTTTACCCTGTCTCATGAGCCTCTGTAGTAGAAGCCTAGATCTGGTCAGTGGCAGCACTTCTCTCCCCGTGCTGACACAATGGCTTTAACCTGGCTTTATAGCTTTAATTTTTTTTAACTAAACAGAAACGATTTTCAATCTATGACAAATTTTACCATGAATAACACTAAGCAGAATGACACATCTAATGTGACTGCAGAGGGGGTTTAGACGGACAGTGGAATCTTGAGCAGGTTATATTATAGCGCAGTACACTGTGGCTAAAAGCCTGAGTGAACAGATGATACACCTGAAGGACAGCATCATCCATCCTGCCTGGTCAGCCATAGAACTCGCAAGATGAAGAGGTGACAATATAAGAGGCTCCATGACATGAATTGTAGCCCTCCCTCTAGTGTTCAGAGTACCTTGCTACTTATGTAATGCCCCATTCATAAATCAACATCAGCCTGCTGGGAAATGAGATGCGGACTCAGTTCTGGATTTGGAAGTGTAAAAGGGGTCCTTGCTATCTGGAATCCTTGGGACATCCCTACCCTATTGAGATTGACGTTTAAAATTGTTAAGGTAAGGGTAAAGGTTAGGATTAGGGTTTGGCAAGGGTTATGATTAAGGTTAGGGGTTATGGTTTAGGACGGGGACGGCCCAAGGATACCAGATTTTTTTGTATTTTTTTTGTATGTTCTATAGATAGCACTAACCGTGTTGAAATGGGCAGTCGGAAAACAGGAATTCACTGCAGTTTGTAAATCTGTCTTTCTCCCAACAAATCCTAGCATTGGTTGTGTGTTGCTAGCAATTAGCTAAGAGTCATATTCATTTCTCTCCACTTTTAAAGCAGATTATTCCTCCTCTGTTGACATTGTTGGGCAATGTCACCCATACTAGCTACCTAATCTCTGTCCTCTGAGACTTGTGGACTGGGTTTGGGTGTTCCATAAGCACTGATCTACAACATATTCAAATAGTGTCATATAGCTATTATCTAATCACTCACAAAGCTCGCTACTGAGTAATATCATATTCCAATAGATGTCACAACACTTTGACCCTAAATGTCCAACCCCTGCAATCAGTACGTCTACACGAAAAAAAAGTAATCAATTCTATTTGAATGTAACAGGACAGGTAATTCATCACTGCTATAGTTGTTATTGTAACGGCTGTCGTGGGAACCCCCTGCAAAGGTGCGGACTCCGGCCGCGAAACCTAAACCTATAGGGGAGGGTCTGGGTGGGTGTCTGTCCGCGGTGGCGGCTCTGGCATGGGACATGGACCCCACTCCACCATAGTCCTTCTCCGCCTCTCTACCCGCCTCCGTGGCCTCTTTAACGCGGCGACCCTCACCGCCGACCTCGGACTGAGGACCCAAGCCACGGATCCCGAATGGACGGGAGATTCCGGCAGCACCGGACGGCAACTCCGGAGTGAAGGGCGGCTCCGGCAGCTCCTGGCTGACCGGCGACTCCGGACTGACCGGAGACTCCGGCAGCTCCGGACAGGCGGGAGACTCCGGAGACTCTGGCAGCTCCGGACAGGCGGGAGACTCCGGCAACTCCGGACAAGCGGGAGACTCCGGCAACTCCGGACAGGTGGGAGACTCCGGCAGCTCGGGACAGACGGGAGACTCCGGCAGCTCGGGACAGACGGGAGACTCTGGCAGTGCTGGGCAGGAGGAAGACTCTGGCAGTGCTGGACAAGCGGGAGCACCTGTAGGTAGGAGACGGAGAGACAGCCTGGTGCGGGGGGCTGCCACCGGAGGGCTGGTGCGTGGAGGCGGCACAGGATAGACCGGACCGTGGAGGCGGCACCGGATAGACCGGACCGTGGAGGCGCACTGGAGGTCTCGAGCACCGAGCCTGCCCAACCCTACTTGGCTGAATGCTCCCCGTAGCCAGGCCAGTGCGGCGAGGTGGAATAGTCCGCACTGGGCTGTGCTGGCGAACCGGGGACACCATGCGTAGGGCTGGTGCCATGTACACCGGCCCGAGGAGACGCACTGGAGACCAGATGCGCTGAGCCGGCTTTATGGCACCTGGCTCGTTGCCTACTCTAGCCCGGCCGATACGAGGTGCTGCAATGTACCGCACTGGGCTATGCACACACACTGGGGACACCGTGCGCCTCACGGAATAACATGGTGCCTGCCCGGTCCCTCCATCTCCACGGTAAGCACTGGGAGTTGGCTCAGGTCTCCTACCTGACTTATCCACACTCCCCGTGTGCCACCCCCCCCCAATACATTTTTGGGGCTGCCTCTCGCCGCCGTGCAGCCTCCTCATACCACCACCTCTCGGCTTTCGCTGCCTCCAGCTCAGCCTTGGGGCGGCAATATATTCTCCAGCCTGTGCCCAGGGTCCCTTGCCGTCCAGAATCTCCTCCCATGTCCAGGAGTCCTGCGATCGCTGCTGCTGTCTGTTACCACCCTGCTTGGTCCTTTGGTGGTGGGTGGTTCTGTAACGGCTGTCGTGAGAAGAAGGTGAGGACGGAAAGTGTGTTCATCTTATTATTTAATGAAAACTGAACACTGAATAACAAAACAACAAAGAAACAACCGGAACAGTTCTGTCTGGTGCAGACACACAAAGACTGAAAACAACCACTCACAAAACACAATCGAAAACAGGCTACCTAAATATGGTTCTCAATCAGGGACAACGATTGACAGCTGCCTCTGATTGAGAACCATACCAGGCCAAACACAGAAATAGAAATTCATAGAAAAACTAACATAGACAACCCACCCAACTCACGCCCTGACCATACTAAAACAAAAGACAAAACAAAGGAACTAAGGTCAGAACGTAACAGT